>NW_014333685.1:0-1038 GCF_000341935.2 Cephus cinctus | reverse complement strand
TATTTTTGGAATAGCCTGGGACTGTGTGGGACAGTGTGGGACCGTGTGGGACAGACTCGTATATTTTTGGAACAGTCTGGGACGGTCTGAGGCAGACTGGGATAGACTGCGATATTTTTGGAAAAGTCTAGGACAGTCTGCGACAGACTGGGATATTTTTGGAACGGTCTGGGACTGTCTGGGACAGTCTGGGACCGACTGGGATTTTTTTGGAACGGTCTGGGACTGTCTGGGACCGTCTGGGACCGACTGGGATTTTTTTGGAACGGTCTGGGACTGTCTGGGACCGTCTGGGACCGACTGGGATTTTTTTGGAACGGTCTGGGACTGTCTGGGACCGTCTGGGACCGACTGGGATTTTTTTGGAACGGTCTGGGACTGTCTGGGACAGTCTGGGACCGACTGGGATTTTTTTGGAACGGTCTGGGACTGTCTGGGACAGTCTGGGACCGACTGGGATTTTTTTGGAACGGTCTCGGACTGTCTGGGACAGTCTGGGACCGACTGGGATTTTTTTGGAACGGTCTCGGACTGTCTGGGACAGTCTGGGACCGACTGGGATTTTTTTGGAACGGTCTGGGACTGTCTGGGTCAGTCTGGGACCGACTGAGATTTTTTTGGAGAGGTCTGGGGCTCTCTGGGACCGTCTGGGACCGTATGGGACAGACTGGGATATTTTTGGAACAATCTGGGACTGTCTGGGACTCTCGGCGACTGACTGGGATAGTTTTGGAACAGCCTGGGACAGTCTGGGACCGTCTGGGAACGACTGGGATATTTTTAGCCTGGGACCGTCTGGGACAGTCTGGGACTGTCTGGGACCGTCTGAGACAGAATGGGATATTTTTGGAACAGCCTGGGACTGTCTGGGACAGTCTGGGACCGACTGGGATTTTTTTGGAACGGTCTGGGGCTGTCTGGGACCGTCTGGGACCGACTGGGATATTTTTGGAACAGCCTAGGACGGTCTGGAGCACACTGGGGTCGATTGGGATTTTTTTGGAACAGTCTAGGACAGTCTTGGACGGACTGGAATTT
>NW_014333684.1:1688-2950 GCF_000341935.2 Cephus cinctus | reverse complement strand
TCCTCCTTGCGTTTTCCCGGGAAAACTTTAGAGTCTCGTCCCTCACATTAGTGGCGCAATCGGATCGTCTTGCTACGAGGCGGTTTGAGGGAGAATAATAACGTCACAACACATACCATACCATACCCATATCATACCATGCCATACCATGCCATAACATACCATACCATACCATACCATACCATACCATACCATACCATACCATACCATACCATACCATACCATACCATACCATACCATACCATACCATACCATACCATACCATACCATACCATACCATACCATACCATACCATACCATACCATACCATACCATACCATACCATACCATACCATACCATACCATACCATACCATACCATACCATACCATACCATACCATACCATACCATACCATACCATACCATACCATACCATATCACACCATACCATACCGATATCATACCATACTATACGATACCATACCATACCACACCATAATATACCACATACCATGATATACCGTACCATAGCATACCATACCATACTATACCATACCACATACCATACCATACCATCCCATGCCATACCATACCATATCATAACATACCATACACATACGCATACCATACCATACCATACCATAATATACCATACCACATACCATACCATACTCATACCATACCATATCATGCCATACCCTACCATACCATACCACATACCATAATATACCATACCATAACATACCATACCATGCCATAACATACCATACCATACCATACCATACCATACCATACCATACCATACCATACCATACCATACCATACCATACCATACCATACCATACCATACCATACCATACCATACCATACCATACCATACCATACCATACCATACCATACCATACCATACCATACCATACCATACCATACCATACCATACCATACCATACCATACCATACCATACCATACCATACCATACCATACCATACCATACCATGCAACCGGCAGACGAACCATAGATTTTTAATTTTTCTTTTCATTTTTCGTTCTGTAGGTCCCGTAGAGGATCAAATGAAAACAAAATTTCAGTTAAATATAATAACGTAAGAGTTTTATTGTTTAACTTAAAATAACTTAAACGACCTTGACGAAGTTCAAAATGTACTCAAGTAAGGTCTGAAATCTAACCTAGCCAAGGGCTCCTTAAGAATTTCATTCATACAAGGATGTTTTTATAGTAAAACCCAAAAGGGTGATTAAGCATTATATGAGTGTCATTCTA
>NW_014333684.1:0-571 GCF_000341935.2 Cephus cinctus | reverse complement strand
AAAAGTTTTAATGTCGAGCGAACTGGTTATAACCGGATTTTGTCCGTTACAAAGCCGGGAAAATTTTCCATAGACGTAAAAGCGGATATCTCTGCAAATATTATCAGAAAACTGGATTTTCTTCTCATAAATCTAAATAGCAGTAATAGTCTATAGATAGTCGAAAGTGATCCAGTATTGACTTAATTGTTTATAACAATTGTTGCAAATTTGAATTAAGACCTTTATGCATGAATTCACGTTCAAATGTTAGAATGTAAGGTCAAATAACAATTGTACCGTCGTTAAATATTTATAAAATTTATTTTAATAATAATTTTATAGACGACATACAAATTGTTATAAAATATAATTATGTTATAAGTATTGTTCATTAGTAACCTCAGACATTAAGAATAGGTAGTTAAGACTGATGATCAGTAAATATTATTATTAATAACCACATTCTAACGATTTCACCGGCGAGTGGTGGGGGCGCGTGAGGAGAGCCGCTACTTGCCTATATAAGCGGGAGCGCTCAGCGCTCGAGAGTCCAGTCTAAGTTCGTGCGTCCGGGGTGTCGCATCTCCGC
>NW_014333683.1:22062-22886 GCF_000341935.2 Cephus cinctus | reverse complement strand
TCCAACCAATGTACGACTGAATCTCGCTTTAACCTACCCTTAACCGCTCACTCGAGGTTACCGATATCCCAAACATCGTCGATATTGCTGACGGTGTAAGAGCGACGCTGAAACGTACGACGTACGGGCTTATGCAGCGTATACGCATCTTGGGCCTCCAACCAATGTACGACTGAATCTCGCTTTAACCTACCCTTAACCGCTCGCTCGAGGTTACCGATACCGGCGTACGAAGACGGCTCTGCTGGTGTGTAATAAAGACGCCTCAGGAGGCGGTCATCACCCGATTTCTGCTTCTTCCGCTTCACGCCAGCCTTAACCATTCTAATCTTTTCTTTTTCTCGGTATCGTTGGCTGTACTAGCCAACACGGATCGCGTATATCTTTTCCCTACGAGCTCTTCTTCTTCTTCCCCGGACTCTCTAAACACTTCCTGAAGCGCCTCGCCAAATTCCTCCTCCTCTGTAGACGAACTCTTAGGCGACTCGATAGGGCGCGGCACGATTGTTACACGGCGCTGTGTCTGATTACCGGGAGACCCCGTGTTGCTCCCCTCCCGCCATAGACGCTGATTACCAATAAATTCGCGCGGTATACCGGTAGTACGGAGGAACCGCGCAAACTGCCGACTTCCCGCCGGTCTCGCTGTTTTTCTCTCGCGCATAGCGTCGTTGATTAAATCCACGATGTTGGCATCCTGCACGACGGCTCCACCGATACGCGTAACGCCCTGTTTACTCCACGAGATGCGTGGCGCGCCAGCCAGCGTTGCGCAGCCTTTCTAGTAAGAGCTTAGCCTTAGCTCTGTACTTTTGGGGTACGCT
>NW_014333683.1:21567-21845 GCF_000341935.2 Cephus cinctus | reverse complement strand
TCCTCGATAAAGTGTAGATAACGCTGCAGCACCTGATTGTACATCTTCCACTTTTCGCGCTCGTCAATGAAATTCGGCGAGTGTAGAATCTCCTTCATCGATGCATCTAGTCTGCTTAAGGGGGTCCCAGGGAGGACGGTGTTAACGGTGTCAATGCCCTTCTGACTGTGATGGTGCGCATGAGGCGCTGCACGGCGGTACTGTTGGTGCACTGTATTCACACTCTCATGAGGGATAAGAACCATCTTTTTCGCGTGCTCCATCTCGCTCTCTCTCTG
>NW_014333683.1:21050-21429 GCF_000341935.2 Cephus cinctus | reverse complement strand
CCTAACCTCCCCCTATGAGTTTTGATATGACGGTGCCCAGTATGGGTGCCAGCAGAAGAGGTAGAAAACCACCGCTCTGAACGATAAGGCGTTTTCTAGTTTTGACTGCTGAACCCGGTCTGGATAAACGTCTCAGCAGCGGTGCGTGTTTTCGTAAGCGACGTTTCTGAGTAGGTTTGAGAGGTACGTTGCCGCGAAGAATATTCAGAACGCATTCGCATATACAATTGACGAGCCGTGAGTCGGCCTCTCGTAACAAAGCGCTGCGTTGTTTGCTATCCAGGTGGCAAATAGCCTTTAACACTGCGGCGTGCTTCCGCCCTATAGAGCAGCGTGCGCTGGATACCATTACAACCGAATGACTGGTACGTCTCGATCG
>NW_014333683.1:19479-20983 GCF_000341935.2 Cephus cinctus | reverse complement strand
TCCGAAGGAAACACGCACGTGCGAAAGCGGCAGTTATCGGGTGTCGATTGCTTCAAATCGAGTAGTAAATAGCCGTGCGGTTCGGCAGTTGCATCGCGGTAGACTTCCTGTACGAAGCGCGGATTTTCAGGAAACACCTGTGTCGCCAGATGCTGTATCTGGGCTCTGCGCTGGCGCCCTCGTTGTCGGTGTCTTCGTCGACACAACTCTGCGACCGAAGAAGGAGTCCCCCGCCTGTTTGATACTGCGCGCCCGCATCTCCCGCATCTACCGTTTGGAAAAAGAGTTTTTTATTACTGTTTTTGTTATTAAACAAAAAAAGAAAGAGTATTCAGCTCATACTGACTTCTCATTCCTCTCGAGGATTAAACATCGACCCGATGTATGAGAATACAGCGTCTAACAGGTTTTCATCATCATCCCCTACATTTTTAAAGTTAGCAGTTTGGACAAAGAGGACTTTAAATGTCAAATAATATTTCTTTCTACGTTACCTTCCTCGAGGGTAGCCGCTGCGCTCGGGGCCCCATCGCGCCCCGCCAATGCATCGGCCGCTTCGTCGGCATCCGCTACCTCGTACACGCCGTTCCTAAGAACCCATAGCGTGCGTTGTCCGGTGCAATATGGTTATCGTAGCCAGCAACCTCCAACAGATGTACAACTTTTTTTTACTTTTTATTTTCACACAGATGAGTTTTCAACGGTGTCTGTCAATTTATAATTATTACATTGATAGCGCTCGTTAGAAGCGCTGGACATGGTGGAACGGTCATCATCATGATCGCCGTAGACACTGCGATCGCTACCGGCCGATGCTATCGACATAATTTCATCTGTAAAAAATTATGAAGAAGATCGCATTGTTTTTTTCTCCTTTTGCTTCCGATACTGTTTAACGCATACCCCACGTATTGTGAAGCGATTCTTCGCCCTCCTCTTCTTCTTCTTCTTCTTCTTCCTCCTCCTCCATCACCTGCACGTCCAGCGCTGTCGATGGACCTGCTACTTTTTTTGTAATAAAACGTAAATTAGACGTAATCTTTTTTTAAAAAAGTATGTTTTACCGTTAGCACTTTGCATCACCGTCGCCGTGCTGGTGCTGGGCTCCGGGTAAACCTCCTCTATATGATCGAGGCACCCTAAGAGCAACTGCTCCTCCTCCTCGGGGACGACTTCGTGGTGAAAGCGCGTCAATTCTTGTAAAATTAATTTATTTTTTTTAAAAAAGGCAAATTATGTAGGAGCTATTACTGGTAAGTGGCAGATACATACCTTCGTGGAATCGACGATCGCTTATAATAGCCCTGGTGATGTGGCTATCGCGCACTCCGCGTTTACTGATACATGCTACGGCTAACGAAAGTATGTACGGATCATTTTTGAAATATCCTCTTTCATGACCCCTGGCTAGCACACGCAGAGTACAATGGGTAAAGACACTTTTCAATCTTCGCGTTAGCGTGCGAAAACCGAAATATCTTAACTCGCGACACCACGCCGGTGA
>NW_014333683.1:5302-19221 GCF_000341935.2 Cephus cinctus | reverse complement strand
AAATCGAGGATACAATCGCGAATATTTCCCAAGGATGACATTTTTTTTTTCATTGCTTAGAGCTGGTGATTGCTGTAAGTGATCAGACTAACTGCCAAGACGTCGTGATATGAACTAAAACAGGGTACGTCTAGTCCGCGGACGTCTTACAGCCGCGGCGATATTAATTTCAAAACAATGCCATACGATGGTTTCAGCTGAATCAGCAAAAAATGTCACGATTTTCTTATAGGATCGTTATTCGTGGAAAATCGGATAAAAAAGTTTTAATCGTAAAATAAATTGTGTATTATTGGTCGCTCGTTCGTCGATCACGAAATACGGCGTTCCATAATACGGAAAAAAACGGTATAGAGGTGTTGCGTTGGAAGCTGCAGTGATCTGCTGACGTACACCGTTCGAGGTTGCATCAGCATCTCGCCATCGTAGTGTAGGGTTAGAGATACGAATCATACTACTCTGTGTACATAGGTTTTTTTTTACTTTATTTATATTTATCAATTACAATCAACTGGTGCCAGTAGATCACACCAGTCTTTAACAACATCGAACTCGTCGATATCACCACGGATAAGCTGTACGCTGATATCTTTTCCGCCCCGGTCATCCCGCACCAGTGTTTCGCAGCTCTCGTCGCGAAAAATTGCCGTACACCGTATATGTCTGATGTTGCTGCGCCGGGATGCTGTTCGTGTGTCCATTGCGTAGTACGCCAAATTATTCGAGCCTTCAGCGTACTCCCCCTCCTCATCGTTGTAAACATCGTGGGGTGTATAGGCTTCCCACGTATCATAGAGTGCCTCTAGGTACGCGTAAAGGCCGCCAGGCATGCTGACCACGCGTGTTCGGTATTCCTTATATTTTAGGTGCGGTGGACCATCCCGCGTCGTCAGGGTAACACACCCAATAAACTCTGTCAAACTACATCCAGAGTGCGTAGTTTCTCCAGAGTGCGTAGTGCTATCTCGTACGCCTGCATAGCTCTCAGGCACCACAGGGTGACGCAGCTTTCGCGTAATCTCTCGAGATGATTGAATGCCGCTAGCCAGGCCTGCGACTCCAGACGCATAGGTGCACGGTGCGGTAGTTCTTCCGGTGTGGGCCTGCTCCACCTTTTCCTCAATGTCGCTAGCTCTGATTTGTCCATAGGGCGTCGATACGTGATACGGCATTTGGGACTATCACTGTCGGACATCCTCTTTCGCCAATCACTCATGGGTACATATGCGCTGTGCGTAAGGACTATCGTTAGAACGCTGATCGCAGAGAAAACCCAGCGTTACGCTACAACGTGTGAAATCACGGTGTCGTTCAGTCAGTATCGTTGTTATAGACAGTTCGGGTAGTATCACGGGTCTTACACCGGACGGCCACCCCATACGGCAGATCATGTCAGGGCTATCATTGTATAACACATCAGCGTCCAGCACTCCCGGATTCGTCATGTATATTGATACTAGCGGTACACCCGTTAAATGACCCAATCTCAACCACTCAAGTACGGCCTCTTTCTCTGGATCGTGCTCAGGGTTGACGTACCGATAGAGGGTTGATCGTGTCCTCGTCCACTGCATACGTCTATGCTTCAAAAAATCGTTGTCGTCGTAGCGAGCCATTTCTTTTTCTTCGGTGTCTTTCGGTAAATTTTTCACTGTATCGTTTTAATGATTCCACTACTGTTCTTAGACTGTACATCGTTGCCTGCTCGCGCGTGTCCCAACCGCGTGTTTTCTTTTTCACCGGATCATCTTAACGCCGATGTAGATGTACCCAGCTGTACCACGTGAATCACTCGGTATAGGATATCAGCATCTCGTCATCTTTGATACATCCTGCGGTATCAGCAGTATACTCTATCATGGCCATAGGCTCTTTGTTCGCTGCATCCTATGAAAACGGGGTGTGGCTATGGTGGTGGTGGTGGTGGTGGGGGATATGTTCGACGATATTTCGATGACCTATTTTTTAGATATCGCCTTAGACAGTACTGCTGAGACCATCGCACCGACCGTACAATAGCATTTATGCATTAAGCGTATTCGGCTGTACGTTATTATTCGACGCTGCCGTACACCTGCAGGGATTTTCACTTCGCTGAGATAAAGACATTCTTCAGAGACGGTCTGAACCCTGATTACATCATTGTTTGGAGAATGTCACGCTGCTTGGCAAACAGGCAGAATCGGGGACCAGACCTTACCAATTAATCAGGATACGTTTTTACGACTTAAAGCAGATTCGCGTCAACAATACGGTAATAATCGAAAATGTATCATGGCTACAGCTTTATAATATACATAATCCGTCTTGCAAAATACGGTGCTCTATTTTACCACGGGTTCACTTATCTCCTTAGGATAATTAAAAAGTTACCGGCCGGCGGTCAATGCATAATTACCGACCGTGATAGGCCCCTGGGGGCATGCAACGCCGCTGCTACTGTATTTCGGGCCTTAGGACCAGGTCCGCATGGTGGGAGAGCAACAACATAGGTTGGCGGTGGGGAGAGCCGACCACATAGGCGAGGGGGTGACGCCATAGTGCGGTACGGGGGATCAGAGCGCTGCGCGCTCCATGACTCACAGGGGACAGTGGTGGAGGTTTGTTGTGACGGCCAGAAGTGGTATATAACTACTCATTCTCAATGGTAGTACAAAGTTTCATTTAATTTCGTAACACAACACTTTTTCTACAGAATATTGCACCTGAAGTTAAAGATTAGGATTATCGTTCTTCTACAGTTTCATTTATTTCCGAACAATCTTTTTCTTCCGCGAGCGACGTTAATATCGTGGGTCAGATATAATTACGTTTTTAATTTTTGCATCTTTTCACTATTAATTAATTTAATTTAAAAGATTTTGAGGCGTATAATTAATGCATGTTTTCAGTACAAATTTACGATTGGAACTCTTTCCTTTTGCTTAGAAACTAAAGTCACTACTGAAAAAATCAATATCCGGAAATTACCTACTTTTCTTAACCCACCTAACATCTCGCGATAAGTCACAACTTTGCCACATAATAATTGAGGACTTACTTAATATCTCTTTCAAGTATGTATTATTATATATCCAAATTCTCCGTGTATAAGACTATATGAAATCGATAGTTTCCTTTTACATTTTCTCCCTCGATTAAAAGTGGAAACTTTCATTTTGTGGTCAAATGAAATTGTTTCACTATTTCCACATGAACGACAGAGTATGTATTTTGTGCCACATAAGGGTGGCGAGAATCAAAGGTTGGCATCAGGAAAGCTATGGGACAAATATGCTAATATGAAAAGAAAGATTAAAAGTTATGTGAACAATTCAACATCGAACGAAACGAATCCAGTACTTGAAACTGAGACATTTAATGTATTTTTGAAATTAAAATCAAATCCATTGGAGGATGAAACACAGTGGAAGAAAATGTGGAAAAAACACATGCTTTCTGTTTGAAAAATAAGAATATAGGAGGAGAGGAGACTTTTTACTATCAACAGCTGACGGATTATGCTCTTTTGATATCTGTTCTCTTTCTGTTTTGTATGTCTCCTTCTTTCTGTTATTTGAATTATAGAATTCTCTGGATCCTTTGAGAATAGAATGTTCTAGATCATTATTGATCGAGCGTAGTGGAAAACCCTAGACTAACGACTAGAGGGCATGTAAGTCTTTCTGGACGCGCCCTCTAGTCAGTATAGAACGTTTACGCGAGAAACGCTACTCGTCGCTACAACTTAGTGCGCAGAAGTGATCGACAGTTCGTAGTGCATTCTTAGTGTGACATCTGGTGTTTCCATTTAAAATAGTGACTGTGCTGCACACTCTCTTTTCATTGAAGAAGTTTAACCTAACCTCAATCTATCGAAACTTTATCTCTTTCTCTTATACTCATATCATAGCTGTATCTCTCCAAGCCCTCTCTTGAGCTTTTCCAAGACCGAGTAGGTCTTGTAGGGACTATTCTGGTAACTTCTCTACACTACAAGACTTGTATTGCAATCTCCGCTTATCTCTCAGTTTAATCAGATCTAGAAACCTCTCGTCGTCTTCGTGATCTCTTTGGTAAGTCTCTCCTGACACGACACATCTCATGATACCATCTTCTGCTTCTTCTTCATCGAGCTTACTTCTCATACTATCTGTGTTTCTTGTTTTGCTTAGATCTAGATTAAGTTTCATTTTTGCCGTGATGCTCTTTAACCAGAATGTTTTATAGCTATTACTGTTTTTTAACACTTCCCGAGATAAAGAATTCGATATTGCCGCATATTTCGAAGAATATCCAATTTTGCAAACGCCTCTGGGACCAACCCTGGTATACCACATTAAATGCATTAAATAAGCCAAATTGTTTGTTTATATTTTGTAACGTGGCATCATGCGCTTGGCTTGGGCGCACCACGTTACATTAAAAGATACAACTCGCGGGTCCGCGTCGAAGGGTCGCGCGATCGAGATGGGAGGGGGTTCAGCTGCGGTGGCGGCGGGGCGGATCGGACGGCGAGGCACGAGGGCTAATACCCTACGCCGATGATGCCGCCGACCGCCCGCTTCCCGCTAGCCGTCCGCTGGACACCTGATCGTCCCGATGAGCGACCGGGACGACAAGGTACCGCGGGAGGGGGGTATATTTGTTTTGGTCCACCCGCTAGACGAGGGGGGACGAGGGGGCCAGGAATTCCCGTGAAGCGGGAATTCCTTCGGCTAAATTCGGCAAACCGGCAACAATAGGGATCGGCAATCTTCGGATTGGCCGAATTCAATCTATTTCCGGTAATCGACCAAGTTGCACGTGTCGAAAACAGTACGGACGATTACGGGTGTAGTGCGTTGGATTGCGAATTTTTCTGGTGTTGACGACTCGGCTAGGTTTTTGTGGAACTCTCTGGTGGACGACGCGGCTTAGTGAAACGGACTGGATATTGTTTTGTGAGAGGAAGGGTGGCTGTGTGTGGAGTGAGGAGGTGCAGGACTAACGGAAGGGCGTAAGTGCTAGGATTTTTTCCGGATTAAGCCGCTACACCGGTAAGTACCGCCGAGAGCGGCCCTTCTTACTACACGGGTTTCACTCGGAGAAGGGCCGGGATAGTCGTATTCACGTAGGCGGGGATCGGTGGTCCAGGCGTTCCGGACGCTGACCCGTGAAGATCTCCGCTAGGAAAGAGGTTCGTCCACCGGCTCCACTTTCCTCTACTTTGAATAAATGGATATTAAAACTTCGACCGGCGTTTTCATTGGCGTACCCCGAACTGTTCGAGTTTCGTCGCCCCTATGTTCCTCTCTATCATTTCAGCTAGCTGAGGCTGAGCAGCCGGGAGATCGCGTGGAAGCGGCCATAGGAGGAACGTCGGTGCGTCGTCGGTGCGGAGGAACGTCGGTTTCAGCACGTTGGGAGTGGCCATAAATTATTTGTCGGCTACGCCGTTGGCCGGCGTACGTCACAATTTATAAAAATCATTCACTCAAACCATTATTAACAATTGATTTATTCAAAATTTAATAATCACGAAGTAGGTAGATTTGATGATCAATTTTATTTCGAGATAACATAAGGCTGGACCGAAGTAAATTTTAATTGTATTTATATCTTTCCTCAATAATGCATTGCATACCTCTTATATTATTTTTCACGCATTTTGAAAATTTCGAAAATCACTGTGTATCTGTTTAAATTTATTAATATTACTACTGCATCCTAATTTTTTCTAATTTCCAGTTTCAGATTTACTACGAGTGTATGGATTTGTCTGATTCTACTATATTTGTTAAAAAGTGGTCAGACTTATGTTCTAAAATTATTACACTCGCTAAAAAATCAACTTGTAAGATAATTTTGGAAGTATCAGGTATATTTGTGTCTTTTCCTGAATAGAAAGTAACTCCGAGAAAATTACATTTTTGTTGTTCTTCATTGTATTACTGTTTCTTTAATATAAAGGTCAATTTTCTTTAATTTGTTAGATGGATTTTCTACACAACTCCGAGCACTTCGAATTGTACCATATTTGTTCCAGCCCACTCTCCTAAAACTTGGAGGTAAGGAAAACTGGAAGTCTTCTCTACAGGACCAGTCGGAGGGATTCATTCTGTGGATTAATAAAATGTCAGATCTTGAGAAATGTCTATATGAACGTCGTCAGCGGTTCCATACCTACAGATTGATATGTCAACCTATCGTTATTGCAGTCAATTCAGCTACTCAAGTGGAAATTGCGTATGTTATTGTTAATGAATTCGGAAGCTTCCAGTTCTTGAACTATTCAATATATTTGAAAAAAAAGTACATATTATTTCGATTTAGGTGGTTCTTGAAAATACGAATAAGTTTTCATTATGAAAGTCCAATGCTCATGTTGCCAAAGATACATAGAAGCTAGACACTTTAAAGATCATACGAAGTATAATCACAAAACGAAAGATGTTATATATTGTTGTTTCCATAAGTCATGCCTTCGAAGTTTGGGCGAACTGAAGTCTCTCAGAAACCATATTGTCGAACGACGAAATATTCAGTGAATTACAAGTCAACACGAAGGAACCTTGTCTTCATATTGATATTGCCATTCAGCATAGAACTGATGTATACTTGAAAATTATAAAATGTATGGGCGATTTATTTGTCTTCTTTTAGTTCTAAAAGCGTTCTTAGAAGTACCTGGTAGTTTTTATCAAACTATGAAGTACATGTCCTTTAATGCAGTCTCATGACGACGGTTTTATACATAATATTATTCAAATTTGTGGGGAAAAAAGCATCCGCTGATGATAGTAGACTAATACTCTCACTGTTTCTCTATCAGGATGATTTCGAATCAAATAACGATCTGGGTTCTCACGCTACAATATACAAAGTGTCCGCTCTATATATTTCAGTTCCTTATTTGCCGCCACATTATCGCTCAAGGTTAGACAATCTTTTCCTTTTCCAACTGTCACATTCTGAAGATAGTCAAACTTTTACTAAACAGCAAATCTATTTTAAAGTAATGGATGAATTAAAAACGTTATGAAGTAAAGGCATGAAAATTAATGTTGATGGCCAAAACCATACTGTCTTCTTTAAATTAGCTCTGTTTATTGGTGATAATTTAGGACTAAACGGATTGCTTGTATATTATTATGCCCCAGGATAGGATTCATCGTATAGTTAATCTCCAGACGTAAAGTCAGCATTAGACGAATGCTGACCCTATGCATAAGGCGTTAAGATAAAAGCAATGAGAGACACCTTGTGAGCCACAGCGGTCACTTGCAAAGTTCCTAGCTAAGAGTGAATTCCTGGAGTGTAATTCATAGTTGTGAATAATTAGTATCATTGTGCCTACTCCCATTAGATTTGTGTTACCTTAGTATTTACATTATACCAACTTCAATAAACTACAATAGTTCTCTATATAATTCCAAATCGGTGCAATTATTTATTTGTGATCCTAAAGAACTCATGACGGTATAACAATATGTAGAAAGTTTCTCAGCAACTTGCTTTTGCAAGTTCTGCAAAGTTACTAAGTTAGGGAGTAAAAGTTTATGTTTTTAAAAAAAATGTAAAATGCGTACGTTTCCGAGTATGAATCGGACGCGCAAAAAAAATTGTGTAGTAGCACGGGAATAAACAACGTTCTATCTGCAACTCAGTCACGAGCTTTGATGTCGCCGAAAATTATTCCGTCGACGCAATGCATGATTTATTGGGACGAATATGCAAGTATGACATGTTATTCTTAGAGCAAAACTGTTCTCTTTGGAAAAATTGAATTTTAAACTTCAATATTTTAAGTATCCTTCTAATTGCAATCAACCGGCACCGATAACTTTGGAATGATTAAAATTAAAAAATTTAAGAATGTGAACTTCTGAAGTCGAATGCTTTATACTTTACAGAGGTGTGATATTCAGCGATCTTGTGCCCAAAGGCAATGAGCATTGGGACTTATTCCTCTTGTTACGGCAGATATTATCGCTTGTTTTGCAACAGTTATGTTTAAACGATACGTGTGACTTACTTGAAATTCTAATAGAAGAGCATCACAATTTATTCTTAAAACTTTTTGGGAACCACCTAAAACCAAAATATCATCTTATGGTGCATTATCCCCGAATCATGAAGTTAATAGGGCCATTGCATCACATATGGACAATGCGTTATAAGGCAAATCATCGTTTGTTGAAACAAAGTGCGGCAATAAGTTGTAATCGCAGAAACATGTGCTATACAATCGCACTGAAGAATCAACTTCGTTTTAGTCATATATTAAATAACCATAATGTTTTTAAAGATTCTATAGTCTTTCGAAACGGAAATGATAAAGTGTTAATAGCACCTTCTATCGCTCGAACGTATATATTGAATGGTCTCATACAAATAAAATATGTCACTGTTGAGAATGTAAAATACCAAGTAGGAATAACTATAGTAATAGGACTCGACGAATTTCCTCTATTTGGGAACATTCAGAATATGTTTCGAAAAAAATATTGCAACGTTAATTTGCGAGAAGATTTTTCTTTCATTATTAGAGAATATAATACTTTAGGGCAAAACGACCATATTCAAGCATATCAAATAAAAGAAACTCATATATTTAGGTTCAAAAAATTAAATACTTTGCCCCGTTATAGGCCCCGCAATGTCCATATAATTGTAAGGCAAAGAAGTACAAAATAACATAATACAGGGTGGTCCACGTAACTCACACCTATTATAACTTTTAAACGATGCATCCTACAGAAAAATTTTGTATATGAAATTTGTACGGTTTTAAAAGATGCTTTATGTGCTGCATATCTTTTTTTATTGTGGTGGAGGCGTTTCGGAGATTTCAAGGCCAACATCGTTTTTTTTTAATGGAATGCTATATTTTTTATACCAAATTGTGAAAGTACGCAGAATTGTGAATAAAAAAGTACTGACCTTTATCAACCGTAAACCTAATAACTAACGAGTAATTTCACATGCACGAGTGTCATGCATGCTTCACGAATACGGTGCTTCATATTCTCAGGTATTGTCGGTGGTTCATGATACACCGTATCCTTTAATTTGCCCCACAAAAAAATAGTCTAAAGGAGTAAGGTCCGGTGAGCGTGGAGGCACAGAAATTGTCCACCACGACCAATCCATCGATTGGGAAATTTTCTATCCAGCATTTGCCTAACATTACGTGCGTAATGTGCAGGGATCCATCATGTTGGTACCAGATTTTTGTACGAACATTTAACTCTACATTTTCTAATAATGTTGGTAAAGTTTCATTTAGTAAATACGTATATTTTTGTCCCGTTAGTCGACCATCAATAAAATATGGTCAAATCAATCTCTAGCTTGATATTACGCGAAGACAGTTTTCAAGAAACAAAGTGAAATTACTCGTTAGTTATTAGGTTTACGGTTGATAAAGGTCAGTACTTTTTTATTCACAATTCTCCGTACTTTCACAATTTGGTATAAAAAATATAGCATTCCATTTAAAAAAACGACGTTGACCTTGAAATCTCCGAAACGCCTCCACCACAATAAAAAAAGATATGCAGCACATAATGCATCTTTTAAAACCATACAAATTTTATATACAAAAATTTTCTGTAGGATGCATCGTTTAAAAGTTATAATAGGTGTGCAAGTTCCGTGGACCACCCTGTATAACATTCATGAATAAGAGTGCAGATTCGTAGAAGATTTCACTAACTGTAATATTTAAAACAGCATTATTTCTTTTCTACATTCATCATAAAATCTTAGAAAATGCAAATGTAATGTGTTTAAATACATCTTCGTAACATATAAAACACATTTCTAATTTGCTTATCTTCCTCCCTTTTAAATTTTTTTCTCAGGCATATTATTTATATAAAAATTTATATAAGAATTTGTTTATCACATAAAATACGGAATTATTCCAAAGTACAATAAAGTCGTATGTCACATTAGGGGATGTTAAATCGCCTTTACACAGAATTGCAAATAGTATACATAGCATCATAGATAAGAGTATGGTATACGTATTTATCCCCAAAAAAAACACTTACGTGTAAAAAACTACCCCAAGTACAGGAGTGCTGTGTATTCCTTTAATAAAAAGTATTGATATCAGATTATTGAGGCCAAGTACATAAGTCACTACATGTTTGCCTATTATATGATCTAGTATTGGCCCATCATTTTAATTGTATTTCCAAAATTTCCTATGACGTTTTCACTACTCCTTTACATTTATTTTTAATAAAATTCTTAGATATGTCTGGTTATATTAATACAGTGGTATTTATTCAAAAATACAAACACCCTTCTACACACCAAGAAGTTTTTCTTAGCAACCTCCAAAAACAAAACACATGAATCAGAAACGCATACCAGTCAATGAACACAGCAATGATGAATCACCCGAAAAATATTGTTCTAATAGGATCTATGTGCAAAAATCATTCAGAGACGATAAACATTGTCCTTTGTTTCTTATACAGGGTTAGTCAGTAGAAACGCACCAGCAGAAGTTGGCCGCAAGTGGCCGACACGGCAGTGTGGCCCTATCAAAAAATGACATGTGTCTGTGAACAATTTCCATAAGCCCTTGTTTTATATTCTGAATTAGAAAAAAAATTAAATTAGTACGATGGGAGTCCCAAGTGCATTTTCATGCAATAAATGTAAAACTGTTCGATTTGAAATACTCTCTGTCCAGAATATCTTTTCCCCATTCTCTCAAAGAAAACTAAGTTATTGTCAGGGTTAACTATGCATATTCTTAATTTGTCATAATATAAATACGCTGGCAGACAGTATGTTTATTTTTAATAAAATTCTTAGATATGTCTGGTTATATTAATACAGTGGTATTTATTCAAAAATACAAACACCCTTCTACACACCAAGAAGTTTTTCTTAGCAACCTCCAAAAACAAAACACATGAATCAGAAACGCATACCAGTCAATGAACACAGCAATGATGAATCACCCGAAAAATATTGTTCTAATAGGATCTATGTGCAAAAATCATTCAGAGACGATAAACATTGTCCTTTGTTTCTTATACAGGGTTAGTCAGTAGAAACGCACCAGCAGAAGTTGGCCGCAAGTGGCCGACACGGCAGTGTGGCCTCCTCAAAAAATTACATCTGACTGCGACCGATTTCCATAAGCCCAAACTGACAGTTTGCATAGCAACAAGGTTATTGAAATATTTCAATAGTTAGGTTACTGAAATAATTAATTAATATTGTAATGACAAAATATAATATCAGAAGCAGAATTGCAGTTGTGATCATTACTTGAAAATATCGGCCTCCTCAAAAAATTACATCTGACTGCGACCGATTTCCATAAGCCCAAACTGACAGTTTGCATAGCAACAAGGTTATTGAAATATTTCAATAGTTAGGTTACTGAAATAATTAATTAATATTGTAATGACAAAATGTAATATCAGTTAGGATTTATTTTCACAACAGATTGCAATTAAAATAATGTAAAGTTTAAAATATTCACAATTTCGATATTTTCAAGTAATGATCACAACTGCAATTCTGCTTCTGATATTATATTTTGTCATTACAATATTAATTAATTATTTCAGTAACCTAACTATTGAAATATTTCAATAACCTTGTTGCTATGCAAACTGTCAGTTTGGGCTTATGGAAATCGGTCGCAGTCAGATGTAATTTTTTGAGGAGGCCACACTGCCGTGTCGGCCACTTGCGGCCAACTTCTGCTGGTGCGTTTCTACTGACTAACCCTGTATAAGAAACAAAGGACAATGTTTATCGTCTCTGAATGATTTTTGCACATAGATCCTATTAGAACAATATTTTTCGGGTGATTCATCATTGCTGTGTTCATTGACTGGTATGCGTTTCTGATTCATGTGTTTTGTTTTTGGAGGTTGCTAAGAAAAACTTCTTGGTGTGTAGAAGGGTGTTTGTATTTTTGAATAAATACCACTGTATTAATATAACCAGACATATCTAAGAATTTTATTAAAAATAAACATACTGTCTGCCAGCGTATTTATATTATGACAAATTAAGAATATGCATAGTTAACCCTGACAATAACTTAGTTTTCTTTGAGAGAATGGGGAAAAGATATTCTGGACAGAGAGTATTTCAAATCGAACAGTTTTACATTTATTGCATGAAAATGCACTTGGGACTCCCATCGTACTAATTTAATTTTTTTTCTAATTCAGAATATAAAACAAGGGTGTGGCGCCATTCGTCTAGACCGCCGATTCAGTTCTTTACGTGCATCATATTCGTATTATATTACTTAATATTTCTATAAAATATACTCGTATAAAAAGGATCTATCCTATCTAGATTAGGCCTTCATGCGCTCCGAACACCGCCTGTTGTGAAAATATCAAACTAATCCTGCCGTCGAAGTAAGCTTTACATTTCTCGCAGCCACGGTAGAAAAGTGCTCCCACCGGGTTTATTACTATACAGTTTTTCAGATATTGCGCTTATCATGAATAATCTTGTATATACCAATAGTGGTATAAGAATATTTCTTAGTATATTTCTATGCGTTTGAACTAATTATAGTAATAACCCTCTTTATACGATCCTGATTTACGTAGTTTCGTTATATCATATATTTTTTTTCAAAGCAACACTAACTGCGTTTCTTGTCTGTCCACGTACGTATTATCTTCATAGAATCTGGTTCATTTTTATATTTATGAAAGTTTATACATAATTTTATATAACGACTGATATTTTCTTTATTGGTCCATTGAACTGATTTTATCGTTGAATAAATAAATAGCTACACAATATTACTTTCATTTATGTTTCATTGAATTTTCAAACAACTTTCTATTTTACCCCGTTATATAGTATGCTATTTTCATATAACGCGAAATTAGTAGGGGGCTCGTCTATCGCATAAATCGGGGCATTACTGTAGTTAATAATAAAGTAATCTGACTTACTCTTAATCTATCATAGGGCCATTGAGTTGCACCTTGTTGAATTGTTGCAAGAACCTGGCTCACGCCTATCTGAGATTGATCACGCTGTTCTAATTTGTGGGAAAAAAAGTTGATCACCTGTTGAACAGAAGCTATGTTATCCTTTGAGCAAATCTTATTAAATATTTGATACTTTAATGACATTTTAAGATTTATACAGAGTGTAAGACTCTTATGAGCTGTTTTCTCTGAAACTATTATAATTGCTTGTTATCAAGAGACTCGGTCGAGTCTCGCGCCAAGTACAGGCAACCGGCTGTACAGGGTACAGCTCGCCGAGACTCTTCACTTGAGTCAACTCTTATACCTGTGTTTGGAACAAAATATCTTATTAACCGCTATACATGAGAAAAAGCTATTAGCTCCGTAGTTTCCTGTGTCCAGGTGTTGGATGTGGAAGTCCAGGGTGTCTCGGTATTCCGCTTCGTAGTTTCCTGCATCTAGGTGCCAGACGTGGAAGTCCAGGGTGTCCAAGTGTTGCGCTGTGTAGTTTCTTGTATCTAAGTATCGGACCTAGAAGTCTAGAGTGTTCAGAAAAACGCGCAACGAGCGACGCTTTGGCGCTTCGCTCAAACAATAGTATCCTCTCTGTTGTTCGCACGGCCTGAGGTACGTAAATAATCCAGCACACTTTCCTCTCTTACGTTTACCACACGGCTTCAACAAGCTGGACACCATTAACGACGCTTATATGCACTGAAGATTACATTTTCTTTAAAAATTTGTATATATCTTTATGCATTTCTAAAAAAAAGGGACTTACAAATTATATTTTTATATATTTTTCTGATTAGCGACATCATAATGCATTTACATTTTATATCTGTGAAAATATAGATTTCAGTGCTTAGAGCTTCTACGTCCCGTTAAACAACAAAAACTTGTGATATCCCCTAATAAACACTTACGTGTAAAAAACTACGCCAAGTACAGGAGTGCTGTGTATTCCTCTAA
>NW_014333683.1:0-5171 GCF_000341935.2 Cephus cinctus | reverse complement strand
TGAAAATATAGATTTCAGTGCTTAGAGCTTCTATGTCCCGTTGACCAACAAGAACTTGTGATATCCCCTAAAAAACACTTACGTGTAAAAAACTACGCCAGGTACAGGAGTGCTGTGTATTCCTCTAATAAAAAGTATTGATATCAGATTATGGAGACCAAGTACATAAGTCACTACATGTTTGCCTATTATATGATCTAGCATTGGCCCATCATTTTAAATGTATTTTCAAAATTTCTTATAATGTTTTCACTACTCTTTACATTACTACTGCTTCCCGTAGTTGATTATGATTTAATTGTCATTTAATAATTAATAAAACTTTAGGTTATAACCTTATCGAGCACTACTTGGCGGATCCGTGCCAGGAATTCCAAAGTACTTACTTTGAACGTACTAATAGTATCCTAAAACTATATGTTTGTTATTAAGCTTTTACCGTGATTATTTTTGACGAGTTATTGTGAATGAGCTGTATATAGAAAGTTGACATTGGTTTTGAGTTTGATGACTGGCGTAATGAACGCGAATTTATGTCATGAAATGCACGAACCCGCCAAGTAGTACTCGATAAGGAATCACCTAAAGTTTTATTAATTATTAAATGACCATTAAATCATAATCAACTAGGGGAAGCAGTAGTAATGTAAAAGAGTAGTGATAACGTTATAAGAAATTTTGAAAAGACAATTAAAACGATGGGTCAGTGCTAGATCATATAATAGGCAAACATGTAGTGACTTATGTACTTGGTCTCCATAATCTGATATCAATACTTTTTATTAGAGGAATACACAGCACTCCTGTACTTGGCGTAGTTTTTTACACGTACAAGTGTTTTTTGGGAGATATACCCCTAATAACTGTAAATTCATTTAAGTTTCATTCGCTATAACATATGCCAATACAGATTAATAGAAAAAGTTAGAAAAGAAATTGTAGAAAATACAAAACGAAACTGTAGTAGAAGTTGGTGAGTTCTGGATAGAGATTCCTGTAACCGACACTTACCGACCTTCGAGAGCGTTCGATGGTTATCACCTCTGCTAAATTGAGACCTTGGAGCCCTTCGATTTTGACGATGGCATCATCGGAACCCCTCGAAATTTAGGAATTTGAGGTTAGTTTCAGAAATTTGGGTGAAGCCCATTTGCGCACAAACCCAATTGAACACAAATACAAATTTCTGTCTCTTGGTCGATATTCCATCAGTAATTCAACGATATTATAACTTATCTTTATCTGACGGAGCCTTTTCAAACATTTAATGCTCTGTTCAATCGGACTCGCTCGTTTCGCTCTCTCGCCGACGATATACTTATCCACTAGCCTACCCAGTCTCCGAAATTTGAACATTCCACCCATTCTAACCTGACCTAACTAAACCTAGCGTAAACTAATATTGAACAACATACGATATACTATAATAAGACATCGTTCGTACCTAATTCTATTCCATCTATTTAAAAGTGTACAGAACTTGGAGTAAAAAGTCATTTCTGTCGAATTGGTCTATGCACCAGTGGAGCCTCCCCCAGAAATTTGACACCCGATGCCGAAAATTTGACGACCGCCTTCAGGAATTTGACATTTGATTCCAAGAGTTTTCTGCTCTCTTTCACGATCGGAAACCTTCTAGACCCTTCAATAGTTTCTATATGCTAAATCGTACAGAGTCTTTCCTAGAGATGGCGAACCTGTCAAGTCACGTGTTGTAGTAGCCCCTTCCCCGCACTCCTGAAGAATATAAGGGCAACCGGTTTAACCTTGAACGTTATCTCTCAGAATTGTGCTTTTATGATGCAACTATCTGAAATGCAGGAAGCTTCTAGAACTTTCTTGGAATTTTTCGCATCTTCCAACACGGGTCAAAGTCTAACGACATCGTTAGCATTAGCACCCCACCGCTTGTGCAGAATATAATACCTTGAAACTTCTGCATACGCACCTACATGCACGTACATTGTCACCATATAGTCCCTTGGAATGTTAATCACTTCTAGGAACGATGAAATATTCGCTGCGTACCTTTGATACTATTGCGTTCTATCGGCGGATCAAAAGGGTGTGCAATGCAGTGCCGAAAAGCGGTTCCAAGAATTTATGCGTTGAGATCGATTCCCCATCCCCATGCAGGTTTTAGACAGCATTCAATTTGATCTTGAACGTGAATTGTGCGTTGAGTATACGGCCCTCTGAAATACAGGAATATTCTAGAACTTCCTTAGAATTTTGTGCATCTTTCAGCACGGCTCAAAGTCCGACAACATGTTTAATATTAGTTCCCCACCCCTTAAACAAAGAAGGCTAACTGTATAAAAGGATGAGCTTGATGCATCTTCATTAGTTTCTTACCATTTGTCAACTGATGGGAAATATTAAAAAACGACGTGAGTTAAAAGCTCGTATAGAGTTACTGCGAAGGAATATTGCTGAAGTTAAGCAGTTGATTCAAATTACAAGTGATTGTGACTATCTTATAAGAAATTTGAAAAATCTGCACATGAAGTGAACATGGATTACTCAACGTTGAACGAGATCGCTTGTTTGGATGAGTTTCTTTCTATGAAAAAATTGATAGTACTAGAACCTCAAAAGGAATATTAGAATAATTATACTATTAGAATAAAAAAGATCCAAACTAAATATGGAATAAGACTAATTTTCGATGTAGAAAATAACTTTTCAATGTTTCTACCAGCAAAATAGCAAAAGCAACGAAGGACGATGAGAATCTTTTTCAAGAGATGATGCAGGCCTATGAGGAAAATCGGGTAGGACAAATTGGCGCACAGGCCAATTGGACACAAATAACTTTTTACTCCAAATTCTGTACACTTTTAAATAGATGGAGTAGGATTAGGTACGAACGATGTCTTATAATATATACTAATGTCTTATAGTATATTGTGCTAGCGTGAATAAGTTTTCTTTTTCGCGCATTTTGTCGTTCGATATGAACGAGCTTTTTGTTCATGGGCCTACCGCACGTGAGAGTCGTTCTGTTAATATCGGAACCTTTCGACAAACAGTGTGGCGTCTTCGCGCATGCTCAGCCTCGGAAAAATCAGTGTCGCTACGAACTTCTAGCTGTACGGAAGTTTTTTTTATGACAAAGAGTAATTAAAAAAAACTATTAGTAACAACAAATAAAAACTATTATTTCAACATATTGTATGTGGTTCAACATTAGTTTACGCTAGGTTTAGTTAGGTAAGCTTAAGATAGGGTGGAATGTTCAAATTTCGGAGATTGGGTAGGTTAGTGAATAAGTATATCGTCGGCGAGCGAGCGAAGCGAGCGAGTCCGACTGAAGAGAGCATTAAATCCTTGAAAAAGCTTCGTCAGATAAAGATAACTTACAATACAGTTGAATTAATGATGAAATATCGCTCAGGAGGCAGAAATTCGCATTTGTGTCCAATTGGGTTTGTGCACAACTGGGCATCACATTGGCATTACATTAATGACGATTATTGCCAACAGTGTCATGCAACTAGTAAAATTCGAAAATATCAAGTCTCATTGGGAAAGAACGTTGTTGTCCTTCAATTGTTACTTTATCGTTTTCAGGGTGGGCATATGATTAAAATTGAAATTTGCAAAATCAAAAAGATTCCCACAAGTAAATTATCATTAGGTGGAAATAATTAGAAAGTAACAAGCGCTGTGTTTCATCATGGACAACATCTAACCAGTGGTTATTATACAAGCATGTTAAGAGATCCTGATTCTAGTTGGATCTATGCGGATGACTCTAATATCAGCAAAAGATCTTGGCCCAGATGTGCGAAAGATCCGTATATTTTTTTCTTACAGAAAATACCATAATCCAATACTGCAGCTAATCGAATTAGAACTGTAAAAATAATCAGCCTGGCCTTCAGTCGCCACCACAACTGCCAAAATGAGCAGCCTGGCGTTCCGTCGCCACCATAGTTTCTAAAACAAACAATCTGACTTAAAAAAATAGGTAAGTGCCCATTACATTTTTTCTTTAAAAGTATTACATTGTTTTAATAGAATCTAAAAGGTCTAACGTATGTAAATAATGTCTTTTGATAGTTGCGAATGCGACGATTGGGAAACTCAACACACGAATCCAAATACATGAATGACACCTTATAAGACTAAACATCTTAACGTTATCGTTCAGTGGTAGCTACGTTCTGGGATATACATACATAGAACATATAATAAGGCTTTTTTCAAATTAAGCAATAACAATTGAGGTATACTTTATACTACTACACTTTACATAATTTCATAATTCATTTACTGCCCGTCGAATTGTTTCACAAAATGCATTAATATTTTTGTTACGTCCGCGTGGAAAATCAGATCCTACGTACGTGGTCTATGTCCGACTATAGGAAGACTAAACAGTGGGTCTGGTTTTCATCACATAGCGACCCTAGGATATCGTTATTTAATATATAGGTTCTAGGTCTACTGACAATGAGTAGAGCCTAACGGAAATATTTATAGAAAGCATATTTAGTTTGACTGTTATTGACGTTGTTTATGCGATGCATATGCGGACGCTCCTAACTTTATGACTTAATGACCCTTCCTGGAAAACCCCACTAAAAACTCCTTATTTATTTACAAAGAAGTCATCCTCACCCAATCCTGATCCAGCAATTCCTTTACCCTTATGCAGAGTACCCCCGCCAAAATTTCCAGCACCAATGAATTAATTTCTTTAACCACTCCATGCTCTTCTTCTTAAAAATTTGTCAAGCTGAACCAATAGTAACAATCCCTAATCCTACTCCAACAATTCACCCCCGCTAACCAACATCCCTAATTTTTTCTAACTCTCAGTCTCATTCTCCGATGGTCCGTCAGATAGTTCAGTAAAACAGTTTTTGCGTTCTTCTACTCACTAGATACAATTATCAGTTCACTCAAATCATTGTAATTCACTAAGTTACTAATTATCAGTTGAAGTAACTTTCGCTTATTTTTCTTTAACTAGAATTTTCGTAGAGTGTGTTATCTGGGTGGCTATTTTATAATAAATTCTATTTATTTGTTCACTAAATTTGCTTATATATATATTGCGACGTTATTCCCCAAAACAAAATCTCACAGCTAAAGTCGATTGACGATAAAAGGTATGAAGAGACTCGGTCGAGTCTCGCGCCAAGTACAGGCAACCGGCTGTA
>NW_014333682.1:0-3105 GCF_000341935.2 Cephus cinctus | reverse complement strand
AGGACCCATGGAGTGTGTTGCCGTGATGGTGTTTAGAGTGCGTGGCGGTGATGCGTCACGCCTAAAAACGCGAGAGCTAACCCTGGAAATGTGACGGCAAATTTTGCAACGTCACAATATATATTATTGTTGTTATTATTATTATTATTCCTATTTTAATTTTATCATTAATAATATCCTTAATTTGTGTAATTATATGTACAGACCACTCAGCTTTCATGAAACAGGTCTTAACACGTGTAGCCTGATTTACCCTGCGAATATTGCACCCTACCACCGCCACCACCGTAAATCTTATTATCTTGCGCATATCAACGATCCACCAAACGCTTCTTTCGCACAAAAGCGTCGTAGTACTCTCGTGCGATTCTATCGTTTTTCCGCAAATCAGTACTAAACACATTCTGGAAGGCATGCATCCCGAAGCCGGAAGAGAGGTAGTGTAAAAATATCATGTAGAATTGGCCGCACACCGTTTACGTCTCGCTCGGAAGCTGCTGAGTGTTCCATCGAAAGGATCGACAGTTCCGTCGGAGTCTCGATGCGTGGTGATGATTCAGCGGTGGTAATCCGTAGCTGTCAAAGTAGTAGCCGTCTCCGTCAGCGTCCACGTACATTGCAACCCAATGTGCTCCTGGTTCCGTATGATCGTCCGTGTTGGCTATAGTGGCAGCGGGTTTCGACCAGTTTCGGGGTATTCTATCAGCTGCGTAGACACCCGTCGTATGCTCCGATATACCGCGAAGGCCTAGGTAAAGGTCTAGCGTGTTCATATATGCGGTCCGTTATTCCGAAGCCAGAATTCAAGCCGCAAAGCGTTGTTCAGAGCGCAGGTAAAGGATCCCCGTGTCTCTTTACAAGCGTGAACGATACACTCGTAATGGTCACGATTCGGTGAAAAGTCCTGGTATGGTGAGTTATCGGGGGTTTCATCCAAATTTATAACTTCCCTTGCCATAACGGTCTGCAGAAAAAGTACACTCTCCGGCCCTCGCGTGTATATGTTCCGCGAAATACCAGCAATATTTTGGAGATTGGTGTATAACTGCTTGTACGTTATGCCGCCACCGAACCACTCTAGACCATGCTGATAGCGTGTCATGGTGTTGTTCTCGCTTCTGATCGCCGGTGGTAATTCGTTGAAATCGCAGGGCGGTGAAAGAATCCAGTGGCCTATGTATCTTCTTTCCACAGACACGGCGCTGAGCCAGACACTTCTCGGAGTCTTTGAAGTACTCGATCTCGATCACGAAATCCATCGTTGCGGTGCTAACGCGAAGGCGTTCAACGAGAAACTAACGACAATGCTAACGATCACAGGCGATACCGACTGCACAAAAAGACGATGACGCATACCCCAAATTGCTGACCAGTGTATTTCCTTCGATTGTTTATCCGCCGTAATCTTCGACGATCTGACGCGAGGCGTCGATCTCCAGAACGTTATCGTACTCTGCGTATACGATATAGTTCACGGTAGCGGCCAACGGTTCATCGAAGCGTACTTCAATTTGTACACTACCGTGCTTGATCAGGTTCCAGTGGGTGTTGCTATTTGCCGAGAGATTGTGTGTGAGATCGAAAACGAACAGGCAGTAGTCGTCTGCGTAAGCGCTCCTAGATATCGAATTACCCTCGTTGAGGAAGTGTATACCCGTGCCACTGAAGAGGGTATGATACGCGTCCACGTAAAGACCGGATTTGCCGAAATCGGTCTGCAGTGCTTTCGAGGGTACTTGAACACCGTCGACGTACAGCGGTAAGAAATTAATACGATAGTTTTTAAAATTGAACGGGTTGAGTTGATAGTTGCTATTGAAGGCCTTGTTATCGATGAAGCCTATTATAATCCGCTTAGGTAATTGGCCGAGAATTACGTTGTCCATCGTGCCACCGTGGAAATCGGCGTGCATTGTCAGCGCCTTGACCTCGACACGTATAAGCGGATACTTTGCCGTTGTCTTAGACAGCATTTTAGAATGAGCAATTAGAATACCGGGGCTTATTTTGGCGCGTGTAACGAGGAGCGTGGCCTCCGTTATATGTAAAGAACACTCGCTGTCGGGGTCCATGAGGGAGAAACCGTCTCTCGTACGTACGAGCCGTAAACGGAGCTCAACACCATTTAATAAAAATTTTTCTTGGTTAAACACATCGCAGTGTAAATGACCGATCAGATCGACCGTTTTGTCTTTACCGACGAATGCCTGCCTATTCACGAGACCCATATTCTTGCCCGCTGTATCGTCCATATGACCGGGCGTGTCGTCGTACCAGGGCACGCTCGAGAGGTGTGACTCCTTAGCGGCTGGCCTATAATTTAATAGCGTCTCTATATAGGCCCTGTAAGCGTACGCGTTATTAGGTGGCGATACGAGTTTTTGATTAAGAAACACGTCCACCTGATTCAACCGCGAGTGTAGCAGATTGTTAAAAGGGTTGCTTTGCTCAGAGCGTCAGGGGCTAACGCATCCTTGGATCGTAGCTGCATGCGTAAACTCAGCATGGTGTGGGCTAGATCGAGGTATTCGTCGCCGTTACCCGGCACGACAAACTCAATGGGAGAGTCATCGGTCAGCGATAAGATGGGATTGTAGTGTACCCACTGGGCGCTCTCTATAGTGGTCTGTGTCGGTGGTAGTGTAAAGAGCTCGAACTCCGATTTCATACACTCGCAGGAGTGCGCGTGTAGAAATGCCATGATAGAGGTAGCGTTCAGGAGAAGATATCCAGCACACTCCGCTTTACTTTCTTACTAGTGACCGGTAGTGTAAAGAGCTCGAGCTCCGATTTCATACACTCGCAGGAGTGCGCGTGTAGAAAGGCCATCATACAGGTAGCGTTTAGGAGAAGATATCCAGTACACTTCGCTTTACTTTCTTACTAGCGACCCTACGACGATTTTTGGGTTTCTTGGTTTTTGACTTTATTTTTTTACTACTTTTTTTTCGACACGAAGCAGCCTTCTTTCCCGTACGTCTCTTACGCTTGTTAGCAGCTCTTGAGGGTGAGGCGATGCTCCTTCCAGCGATGCCGATGATAGAGTGGGCGCCGCATGATCGTTTTACAGCTTTATAGCCCGATCCTTTCATGAGCTCGTCAATT
>NW_014333681.1:134210-158176 GCF_000341935.2 Cephus cinctus | reverse complement strand
AATGTTCCAAACACCTAATTTATTAATATTTCAATTTGAACGTAATTTACATTAATTACAATAATTTACAATAATTACAATTTCAATTCAATTTTTATCTACTCCGTATATTCTGCGAGATTTTGATCTAGCCTCATTTTTAAATTTTAAATAAATTTTGAAAGTAAATTAAGATCCAATAAAAAATGTTTCAACAATAGGCTTCTCAATAGTTCTTGAGAAGTTCTATAATTCCCGGTCTCGTTCTAAGGGTTGCTTTAGGAATTAGCGATGAGTAGCGGAGAACCTTTGCCACCTTATCGACGAAAATTCGAACTAATGCGAATTCTTTAATACGAATTTACCATTGAAGTTTCGACGATGCGATTTCTAAATTGCAATCAGAATTATTTTATCGGAAAAAGTTCACTAGTTGTCTCAGAGATGGCGCCACTTATTATGGGTGGCGACCAGCGAGTGAGTATCCAATCCGGTGGAAGGACTTCCGCGGCGGAGATCGCCCAGCGGGAAATTCCAGTCGTCACAAACACTAGCCCCAGCATGCTTCGCATTCCTGTAAAGAAATAATAGTTTATAAATAGGATGGGTGTATTATAAACGCTCCTACGCTATTCACTTACCTATCTCGCCGGCCACACATGCCCAGGAGGTGCTGCCCCCTTATCGGCGAAAATTCGAACTCATGCAAATTATTTAATACAAATTGACCATTGAAGTTTCGACAGTGCGATTTTCAAATGACAAAGTAAGGCGCATCAAGGAAATCAAACACAAATGACTGCCAGTTAACGGAAACAGAAATGATTTTATTTGAAAATTAATACTTGCGTTGTGTTTTTACAATGCGTAATCGTAGACACGAATAGAAACGCCTATTATAGGTGAATGGCAAATGTTAATTCGTTTGCCACTGTTTTGTTATAGGTTTTGGAGAAGATCAATGATGATGTTAATGTGGCATGACGGGGAGATGCGCAATTACAAAATACAATAATAATAATAGCTACCCGCAAAAATATACATACATCATTAATATATCCTTGGTAAAAAGTAACGTTTGCAACGATCTTCGCAAAAGTAGATGGAGAGGTAATGACGTTTACATGCTAAATTATTATTAAGCTTTTACGAAAGACGAAAACGATTTTCGAAAATAAAGAACAAAGAGGAAAAAGACATTGAGAAATAAAGTGAAAGCCAAACGTAAAGTTCTTCCCGGCGTACACGATTGTTCCGGTTTCAAAAAACCGTTCTCTCCGAAAACAAATGTAATTTTTAAAATGTGTCTCTAAAACGATTTATTATCATATGCCCTCCGAATTTTCCATCCCGTACATTGGACTTTTCTCGATTAGACTCTATCGTAATTCTCCCGATTACAGTAATTGCACCTATAACGAAGAGGACAGCTTTGAGGACAATGATAGAATTTACAAAATGGCGCTCAGGTCCCACTTCCGGGGAACGTAACGGCGCTACGAATTAACAGTTAAATACATACTCTCTATAATAATATATTATAATATTTCTCTCTTGGTACATCCGCCTTATTATTTTTTCTTCATCTCTGGCACAAAAAGTCAGCGTTATTTGTAGATCTATACAAAAATAAATAGTAATATTTAAGCGTGATCGATGATCGATAAAAATATGATTCGTCCACCCACGGAGTCTCCTTAGCGACAAAATTCGTACTATCGTCCCCGACACATACGAGAAAACATCCTCGCACGAGAAAATCCGCCCAGTAATAATCCATTAGTCTCCAATAATACACAAGCGATCCAAAGAGTCCAAAATTACATTTCGCCCTCGCCGATCGCCATCAGACAAACCCAAAAAAATCGGCCAGTCCAAATTTTCAGGAAAAAAAAAAAAAAAAAAATCTCAACACACCCTTTACGTTTTAATAAGCTCAAGCTCGTGTGTTCCTCGAATAAAAAAAAAATATTTCACCACCCTTAGAATTCACCTTCTCAAATTGCGCTTTCCGTTGCTCGATATTTTTCAGTTTTCCAAAATTTCTTTCTTATCGCTACGAAGACGACGTTTCGATCATTTTTCTTTCTCTTCATTCTCAAATTTTTTTCTTTTACGTCACGTACAGTCACGCGCAAGCACACAAGCTCCTCGGTCCCTTAACGACACTTCCTTTTTCATCTCTCCCTTTTCTTCGTCAAGTTTTCTTGGCGGCGGCGGACGCAGGTTTGCTGTTGCACAAATACATCATCTTTCATAGTTACACGACTCAAGTAGTTAATGGGGATTTATCGTTATCAGTTTTGTCCCACAAAGAGGGATTTTATCGTTGCCCTCCATGCAATCAGACTAAATCGATTAAACGTAACGTGAAACCCCAACGTATTTGACTAGTGTCTACGCTAATGGTAAGTCTGCTGGTGTCACTCTACGCTTTCTTTTTTCTTCTTCTGTCATTTCGTTTATACCTACAAGTAAATTCGCCATGTTACGCAAGTAACGTTGAAACGACAGTGAATCGACTGCGAGCAACAACAATATTTTTATAGGTTAAGATATCCGACGGACCTAAATCCTTAACAAGAGGATTATGCTTTTTCTAATGTGAGTCGAGAAATGAGAGTGTCTAGAGACACGGTAAAGAGAAAGAGAGAGAGAGAGAGAGAGAGAGTGCTATCTTGAAAATAAATATAACAAGATCTCATAATACTTAAAGATAGCGACGAGTTCGTTATAGGTTAGGTTAAGTAGATCGTTTTCTATATATAAGGTCTCTACAGTATGTTCAGTTTGAGATGGCCATGAGATATATATATATATATATATACACACATTTAAATATGTATATAATATACCTATTAACGAATCGAACATTGGAGATTTTAGCTCTCGTTAAATTATAGATTTTTTTTTGTAACCTCCTCAGCGTGTCAAACAGACTTACAACAGTTTGTGGATTTTTTAAATAAATAGAATTAATAGCCAAAGATTCGTTTGCTTGTCTCTAAGAATAGTCCTGACGCCATATATATATATATATTTTTTTTTTTTTTCTATACGGATATCCCGTTGTACCTTATAGCTATGTATAATAAGAGGTTTTTGCGTGTTTTTTTGTCGCATGACTTTTTTTTTGCCGCCAAAGAACTTTCACATTATTATTAGCCTTTTTACCTTTTATTTCTTTTTCTTCTCTTTCCTTTTCTCGCGCTTTAATCTAATGGCACTTGCAGTAATAGAGGCTTATTAAAATATATGATACAAGGCATTAAAATCGACAACTACTACCTGCAAGCTTTTGTACAATATTACGCGGGACATTTAAAGAGAGCTCTTTGGCTTTGTAACTGGGTTTATCGATTCTGATTAACGTTACTCGAATTCATCATTGGCGAATCTAATGGATATAGTTGTTAATTAGATTTCTGTTTTTTCTTCTTTTTTTCTTTTCTTTTTTTTTTATTAAAGGCTCGCGATCCTAATCATTCTTCTTGTCAATGATAAATTGCCTTGCGTCTTCTAGACAGATAAGAATAAATTATTGATAATTAATTCACGACTAACAATAACAGTTCGCTCTGGTTTCTATTCTAATTTTGAGACTGCTCCTTTCTCCTTTTCTCTTCTAATAATAGATCCTGCCGGTGTCCTCGGTCCATTAGAAATGCTACCATTAGAATGGTACGTGTAGATCATTAATGAATACTAATAGAGTTCATTCTTGCTCTCTTCGTCCTAAAATGGAGCATCGATTCTAACGCAACATGGGAACAAAAAACAATTTGCAGATTAGACGAGTCATAGAAATTAGTAATCGCGTACCTTGACTTTTTCTAAGACTTTTGGTGCATCGCTTTGCAAATGGATCAAATTAATTATTTTGTAAATTCGTTAAGATATATATTCGGCACGTCTATGCGTTCTGCTAAATTTACGGTAATTGCCAAGCAAGAAATCAATTGGTTTTGACACTGTCAAAAATTAACCGGTTGCTTCTCTAATGCCTCTCTCTTTTTTTTTTCTTCTCTTTGATTTGTATTTTATATATATATAGAGACTAGGTTCTAATACTAAACTACGATCCAATACTGTGTTTACTGCGCGTCACGGGACTGCTTTGTTATTTGCCTTCAAAGGTAAAAGTTTTTCTGGCATTTTTTCAATTATTAATATTTTCTAATAGATGCCGCTAATTAATTATAGTCTTGACTTCACGGTCAGTTCAACATTACTGATAATTAACTAATAACGTTTGTACACTGGCTATGGATAATCTTTAAATTTGTTACTCTAAGAGACTGCACTGCTTTCAACTTTGCCTTATGTGTTAACTGCTCGTGCTTCTCGCTCGACTGCCGCTAGGGGCGCCACTGTTCACTTGAATTACATTATAATATATAGTTCCAGAGAGATCGGTGTAATTCAGTAAACAATAAATGGCAAATTATCAGATGCAAATTAATCGAATTAATGCGAATCTATGTGAACGTCAGTGCGTGTAATTAATTTTTTTCTCACGCGAAAATACCCTGTTATTGTTTTTTTCTTCTTATATTTTCTTTTCACTTTGTCAAATAATCCTTGATATGTGAGCTCGCAAAAATTGTGTCCGTCAAGTTTGTGGCTTCGTGCCGGAAGTTGTAGACAGTCAAATATCTTTTGAAAAATATTAGAGGTCTGTTATAAATAATTTAAAAAATTTCTAAAACGCCGTCCCGAGACCGTTGTTCGTCATAGATGAGAATAAAAGAATTTTATAATTTCTTTCTCTGCAGTCTTACAGGCAATCGGCTGTCCCTGCTTCTGGGACTTGAGGCCCTGCTACAACGCGCGGCTTGACAGTTAATAAACTTTTGGCAGAGCTTGTCGACCTCCTCGTCACTCGAACTGAATCTAGACAGGAATCGCGCGTCCCTTGAAGACGTTTGTATATCCTCCCTAGTGTCTCTACTGAAAGAGAATTGTTGTACGGATCTAATTGGACTTGAGGCCCTAGTAACAGGAGCTGTCCTACTACCAGTAATGATACAGTTTCTCAGAGGAATCTTACTAGATCCTTGATTGTGATTGACGTCCAGAGTAGAAAATCTCCTAAGAGTCCTATTATTCCTCTCGACAGGATTGTAATCGGTGACCTCGACACTGTGTCGCTTAAACTTCTGCTTAGAATCCTTGGGCTCAGGTAACTTCCAAAAATTACCAGAGTGCCTTTTCGTCCTATCCAGGGTTGGTTTGCCTTGGGCTGCCTTAGCCTTATCCTTGTCAAGGATCAAGGAATTCCTTCTAGACTTGTCATCGAACACCCTACCCGGACTAGGCTCATATCCAAATCTGGTCCTCGCTTGAGATCCAGAGTACCTCTTCGTCTTGGTGTCCTCCTTGGGATAATGCTGTTCTTCTTGCATCCCCTTGAACGATCTTGATGACCTCAGGGTGTCTTCATAGTCCATAGAGTTCCTGTTACTCTTCACGTGCTGGTCCATGCAACTGGATCTTGGCTTCAGAGAATCTTCATACTCGGCAGAGTGTCTCTGGGTCTTCAGTTTCTCAAAGTTGACACTGTTTCTTCGTGATCGATCGACACTACCTTCTCGTCGATTACGATAAATGATATCCTGAAGATTGGGTATCTTGGAGGTACTCTGCGAGGATGATAACTGTGCAGGTATCCTGATCCCAGCGTCCACGAGAAATTCGTCATCCAGCAGTGTGACTGGTATCTCAGGCATGGAGCTAAAAGCCCAACAAGAATTGTAATGAGCTGTATAGTCATCTCTGTCGCTAATGGCGTCCGTCATTGCTCGAATGGCTGCCAAGCCTGGTGCCTTGTTACCGAAGCCTTCCCGTGTTAGTAAAAAGTTCTGCAGGAACTCGTGCCTGTCCTTCTTAAGGTGAGTTAGAAGAAAGGACCTGGTGAAGTCAGGAGTGGGACTGTGATCGTGTTTTTGTGGCCACGTATTGCTGCTGGCTCTTGAGCACTCATACGCTGAGCTCGCGCAAGCGCAGCACGCGTATTCCTGCTCTGTAGTACTTGGCATTCCAAGTCTGTTCTGAAAGATGTGCTCAGCCAGGTCGCAACAGTCGCATTGTACTTTTTGTCCTGCATAGTCATGGCACGAAGCTTCGCTGACTGTACTCATTGAGCTTAGACTATAGTTAGAATTCGAATGACCGATTTTCTCCCAGGGGTGGGTTAGTAGCATGCTGTTAGATGCTAGTCGCGCCCAACTTGATGTTAAGTTGTTGCTAGATGTACTAGAAGCATACGGATACTAGTATATAGAAATTTTAGCATTTTCTAATATCACTTAAAGATATTAGTTAGAATTTATTAAATTTACTTTGACGGTACGCGCACCTAATAATTCTTTTGCGCTAACCAGATTTAATATAAATTATACTGTTTGGGGAGGTTCCCCTCCCGGCCCTCCACCGGTTAATAATAGCAGTAACTATATTTCTTACCTTGCTTTGGATATATCTGTTATTTGTCTGGATGCTGTTTGTCCCTCTGTAAAACAGTGCAACGTCACTCGTATGAGTAATGCATTCACCAGAGAAGGCGCGGCGCGGCGCGTTACTGTCAATAGAAATACAAAAGGACAATGCTTACGTTTAATGTTCGTCGTTTTGCTCTGAGAATCGTTCATACCCATCGGACCGACGGACTGTCTACTACCCTTAGCCGCGGGTTGTTGGACTCTTGAATGGGAAACAATGCAAAATCAATAATGTCCGTGAACAATGGGCATACGTGATACACAATTTAAACGTCACTGAACACTTTTCAGATGTATGAATCATAATTTTACTCACAATGGCTTAGACGCTGAGTCTACTATATTAAGAGAATTATTCTGTCTGGCTGTCTTCGTGCTCAATATCTCGCCCACGCTTACTCGTGCAGAATTACCTGTGGAGTAAAAAATAAAAATGTAAAAATAAGTATGTTTTATGGGACAATAACAAAAAAAATTATATACAGCTTCAGTAAAGTACTAACTGAGTTTCGATGTAGCTCCAGTTTGCTTTTTTATATGACTTCCGGTACTGGAATTTCCAGTTAGATGGGCAATAGTCGTACCTGTCGGCTTCCCAAGATTTATTGCACCCAATTTTTTCTCTTCCTCCAACTTCCTTGAATCTTCATTCTCTTGCTTTGTGAATTTAGTAACCTGATGAATGTATATTTTCAAAATAATGATTCATGGAAATACAGAATTCTGTATTAACTTACGGTTTGTCCCTCGTGCTTCACGTCTATCCCATCCAGTTTGTGAATGACGTTAGTTAACATGGCAACCACGTCCCTGTCTTTTTCATTATTCATCAAAGAACGTACGTTTCCCTCTAAGGTGTTCAACAATTTTTTATCAGATGGTAGTCTCAAGAGGCTTTTCAGAACAGGCAACTGCTGTACGACTTTCAATCGTACATTAGGCACAGGGTCTTCGGTGAGGGCAAGTAGAACGTTATAAAAATGCTCTTTGAAGTAAGTCGATGAGAATATTACAAGAGCTTCTATCATCATTCTGATGAAGATCATCCTAACGTAACAACTTTTACTATGTGCCAGATCCATATACATTTTATTACGCAGCTCCACACGTTGCGTGGATTTAAGGTTATATCTCAGATAAATAAGAAGTGTTCTAGCAGCAGCCAATCGAATGGGTATAGGTCTCTAAATATAGAATAATAATTAATCTATTAAAAAAAAATTCAATGGATACCTTAAAATATTCAGTACATGAAACTTACTGCATTGGCTGCCCTGTTCAAAGCAACAGGAACAAAGTACGTATAAATAAAATCACTAGGAAAACACTTGGGCAATATTTCCAATTGACTAAACATCAACTCCGATAACCTCCAATTGTTAGTCCTTGCAATTTCAGATTCGCACTTTAACAATGATCTTCCCAGCTCCATTACAGTAGAATCCTGCCATATAATTCATAATTAATAACATAATCCATACGACAAAGAATCATAATTCATCGATCAATCACACTTTTGCTTAAGACTCACAATCTGATCGGTTCCAATCACTTGACTTTGTACCAGAAGTTCCAATGTTGTAGCTAAATGCGGTACGAGACCTTGTAGAACTTCCTCAGCATCGTCTTTCAATAATTTTATAAGATCTGCATTGATAAGACCCAGGTCTTGACCCAATGCTTTTGCCACCTTGAAAAACAAAGAAGTTCGTACAAAACGTTTCACTTCAATAGCTTCAATATATCATAGAGTATTAATATCTCACCTCGTGAATTCCACATGCTATTGTCCTGCGGACCATGTAATATGTATCGCCAGCCAAATCATTAAATGTCGGTAGCAATACACTAACGTCTTCGGTGGCCGTGTTTAAAAAGAGAAACATGGCAGGAATGTTAAAAGCACAATGCCTACGGCATTCTACATACCTTTCGTTAACAGTGGGATTATTGCTTGTCTGAAACAAAAGAGAACAGAATAAAATTCTTCCAGCATATGAGGTAGGACGAGTGATCTAGCTGACTCTAAATTATGTAGTCATAGGTAAGAAAGATAAATGACACCAAGCAATGGATGCTACTGCAGTAAAAAAAATAGAGAAATTAAACCAACGAAAACATTCAGTCCCAAACACGTGTATTCCGTAGACCTGGAAACCCACTTCTATTTTTAAGATAAATAAAGAGAAAAAAACAGGAATATCATTGCGACACGATGCACGCGGTGCTTGAGTTACAACGTTTTCCAAAATCTTAAATACACTCTCTCTCCCTCCTACTTTATTTGAACATGGGTTCCTCTTTACAGCAGTTTACTTAAAGCCGTTCCGTTTTCTTTTTTATCATACTATACACACTGAATATTTAATTTTTGAGGAATACGTATACTCACGAAAGAAAAGTCCTGCTTCGGCTTTTCTTTCTTCATAGACGGTACACCCATCTGTGCGAGTTGTTGGAAATACTTAATGATCCAACTTTTTTCAACTGCGGTCAGGGAATCTGGAAGTAAAAAAAAAGTAGAAAAGAAAAGTCATTACCGACCAAACCATACAACGCAGAAGTCATCTGGATATATTAAAGATAAAGCCAAGAAACGTACTTTCCAAACCCATGGCCAGTCTTCCAAACTCTTGGGCAATGATACAAATGACATTGTCGTCCGACTTAAGAGCACTTTCGCAAAGCTTCCTTATCAGAGGCGCGATCGCCGCCTTTATAACATCTGCAAGTGTCAAACAGTCAGGGATTCTGCGACGAGGTATAAAGAAATCATCTTTCGTTTGTACTCGTTCACTTGTGGTTGGTGTAAAATTGCGTGAACTTTACCCTGTGGAAATTGAGGCAGCAAGTGTACTATTGTCTGAACAGCTGCACGCCTTACGTTGCTCTCCTCGTCGCTTGCCAATTCGACTAAAGATGGTAGCAGCTCCGACCTCACTGATTCTGCACCAAGACCCTCAGCCACGTAACGCAGCTGCGAGCAGATGCAAGCTCGAACTTCGTTGTTCACATCCTGACAGAGCGAGTGTACCGTTGGCAGTACTTCCTTCTTAATCCTATTGAAGATACCGTTAGTTTTATTTAACAAGGACACCATATGTATGTACTTTTCGCGAGGACATAACGATGACCCAATGACTATGGATATTACGGTGGAATGACTAGTCATGAAAGATAATAAGGATGCAGGTGCAAGGAAAACAGAGTAGAAAGTTATAGGACCAATGTGAGAAAATTAATGTTTCTGCATGGAAATAAAAAAAAGAAGCATAGTCATCTCGTGAAAGTATCAATGACTTGATAATGGTAGGAACTCTTGGATCATTATAAAATAAAAAATCTTATAATTTCTCATTCGCGGTGCATCATTAAAATTAATAAATGAGCGATAATTATTTTCAGATGAATCAGCGAATTCTCAACGGGCGTTATTGTTGGTGAAAAATACGTTTCGCCTCTAGTCATACCGTGGGATTTTTTTGTGACAGAATTTTTTAATTTCAAGAGATCATTCTGGTGACTCCAAAAGTGCATACTCACAAGACAGCATCAAATCGTGTGCAAATTTTCCCCACCAGCTTGCAGCAGGTTATCCTGGAGTGGATAGGCTGCGATAACTGTCCTTTGTTTATGCTTATGGGAAGGATCTGTAGGATTTTTTTTTTTCAATTATTAAACATGTATCGGGAATGGCAAAGTACGCCTATCTTATTCAATGCATATTTTATGCGCCATATAAACTGCACTGTACTGATATATGCACTTGTATGCAGACACGCGTTCAGTATTAGAATACGTGCAGAGTAATCGGTTTCTAATCTGTTGTATATCAAGCAGGTATTGTACTCATGAATGGTTAAATTAATAGATTTCACCTTGAAATGGCTTTGTTTCATATTTTTTTAAGAATATTAAATGATAGCTTTTTATTGATTTTGTTACTAAGAATTAATTAGAAATAATAGATTCATTTAATTTAATTTTACTCACCTCCAGTCTTATTACATCCACAGGAAGTAATTCGATCACATCCAGTAAGGTCTCCAACCATGCATGAGCTACAACTTCAATTATACATGTACATAATAGGTGGATATGATTTGGTATCAGAACACCAAGGACATGAATTTTGTATCAACTTACTTGGATCTCGACTGTCTAGTGAATTTAAGATGCTTTGCAGGAATGTCTGTGTAAAGGTGGCATAGTTGACCAGCCTTTGTTCCAGAATTGTTTTGAAGGTAGAAGAAGCAGCCATGTGAAATTCTGTAGAGGCTGTGGGCAGAGTTTGCTGCATCTTCGGTATCACTCTTGTTATACATGACTGTGCGTCTCCGGCCAAGAGGCTTGGCAGCGTCTGTATCACACTCAGTTTTTGGATATCGTCACCCTTTCTGGAAAGTTATATTTCCCTGCTGATACCAAACACTGATGTCTAAATCAATGTGATTGAGGGCATTCGTATTGCTCACATATAATTTTAATGGCAGCTTTGACAACTATATTCATCCTTTGACTCATAGGAACATATATGTAAATGAATAGGGATGTAAGAGTACTGTAAATTATGAGTAGCTAGCAACCTATAGTTTAAAAGATGTTTTGCAACATAAATCAGTTAAGTGACAATAGTATAATTGCATAATGTTGATGCCAATTCAATTCAATTGCAATTGCAATTGTATATACTGATTATCTAATGCTCTTTGCTCATGCTAAAATAGTGTAATCTAGATAAAAAGAATATAAAGCAACAGTCAAGACTATGGATATATCTAAAGAATCTTCATTCAAATACATTTAATGATATACTTGCTAGCAGCGTGTACTGAGAAGTATGTCCTATTCTCATAGGTGTTGCGTCACTGTATTTGGTGACAGAACAATGGGACTGGTTAGTGGGTCGTCAGTACTGTTAGTTTCGTTAGGCAAAATAAAGGAGGAAGTGTATGGTTACTGATAGAACAATAAGATATAAATTTTGTGTAGTACAAAAATGCATTAAAATTTTTTAAAAAATATTACAAGAAATTACATAGATAAAATATACAAAAAGATAATGTTAAAAATCAAATACATGTTGAATTCCATAGAGACAATAATACCACAACTTATTTGCTATTTTTTAAATAAAATAAATAAAAATCCTAAGTTGCAAATCATATTGCTAGTATTTCCTACAATAAATCAATTGATGCCAGGAGAAAACAATGAAGGGAGAAATATCTGCCAATAAATAAATGCAACAATAGTAATGACAAGTAGTAAAAGAGTTACAGCTATTTTATATTCTATTACATTCATGCTGCAGCATCATTCATAAATATTCCAATGCAGCAAGTCTACAGTGCAGCAGGCCTTTGAATTCATTCTTTAAAGAATTCACAGCTGCCAAATAATGTTGGTCCAAATGAAAAGTCCTACTAAGTCAGTCATCCTTAGTACAAGACAGGCGGAAAAAAATTTAAATTACAAATTTCCACACAATATAATAACATACAAAACACAACCCTATTTAAAAAAAAAAAAGGAAATGATTACATCCGCAAACATGACCCGTTAATTGAAATAATATCTGTCATGAAACCAAAAAAGAATGATTAAATGGAAAAATTAAAATTGTCACTTTAAATTAATAAATTCCAATGATAAATCCATTAATACAAATTATGAAGAGCAAGGAGTGCAAGTAATTTCTAGCGCTGCTGAACATCCAAACGAAACGAGGCTTTAAAGCATATAATTAGGGTTGCAGCGGACGCGAAGATGGGGAGAGAAAAAGATAAAGACACATGCATAGAGTCGTATGTATTTTTAGTATCGTCGAACGGACGGCAAACGGGTAGAGATACACACTGGCATCTTCTACGTTATGTATATATACGAAGAGAAACGAATGAGGAATCGGACGCAAGATATTCATCGATTGCACCTTCTTACATTAAAACTGAGATAAAACAAGAATGCACATTACTCACGTATCGGCCGCAGACTCGCACGGAGCTTCACCTCCCTCTTGCCACATTTCGTACACTCATTTTATTTATCGATTTCGCGTTTAAATTATCACCAATTAGATACGCGCAGACGACACTGGCATGCAATAATGCATTCTCGTACGAGATGCACCCGTGACGCAATAAAACCAACACGACGACGTTCGGATGACAACTGAGCCGGGGTCTGTATTATCTGGCTTTACGGAGAAAACGATCCTTACCGAACACTGCCGAACGCTTCCGAATCATCCCCACTACTTTTGTATGGCCACCTATCTGTGCAATGCACATGCAGGGTAGCCTTAAAAGCAAAGATGCGTTCTGAGATTCGTAGTGATAATTACTTGCATAATTTTCTCATGTATATAGGAGTTGACATTACCAGTAGTTACGATTAGCCTTTTACGAGGTTGCATTCGTCATACCGGTATTAGGTATTGGGATGGAATTTTTATGACAGGAAGCTTTTAAGCTTGTAACAATCTTCTTAAGTACTTACAGGCTTTTAAATATATATCTTCTTTTAAATATATACTCACGTTAACAGGTGCAAAGCTCTTTCTATTGGCTTGTGCTCGAAATGGAATTCTAAAGTATGTTTTTTCAACTGGTCCTCTGTCTGGAGTAACCATAAGTGTTAACGGAAGAGAATGATATACTGTTCAAATATGTCTTTTTTAAATACTCTTAGCTCGTTGTTAAGTGGACGATCCAACTGTAGACTAGCAAATTCTGCGAATTGCATGGTTCATCGATTTTCTCATTGTAAATGCAGACCTTGTTGCTGTTATAACCTCATCGGATTGATTAGTATCGCGTGAAGACATGCGAATGTTGCGTGGGATAATAGCGGGAAAAAAAAAATTGTCAATTGGATCAACTTCAAGGAGAATGAATAAATATGATATTCGATTGGGCTGTATAAAATACGAAATATATTTTAACTTTGATAGTATGTCGTATAATTTAGATAAGTGTACATATTTTAGTGGCATTGCGTAATATGTATTTTATATTTTTTTAAGTTCTCAGCGATATAAAAGTTTACACGTATATTTTATATTTACAAGAGAAATGAAAAGGAAAATTATCTGCCTCATCGGGGGCGGCATCATCTGTTCGCCATCTTAACTTCTTAGGATAATCGCACATGATTAGCTCCTATTTTGCGCACGAAACTTCTCTCTCTTTCCTTCTTCTATCTATTCAATGTGTTACGCCTATAAATTATGTTATACCTATTAGGTAAGAATTAGTGTCATGTTCGTTACTCGCGAGAGACCTGATCGCTAATCTGATCATTTAATTTTTTTAATTGACACAATGCAAAAAAAAGGAGTGGATGATGATGGCGGCGAGGTGTGCAGGGTAGCGCTTTATAATTTTCATTACGTATAAGACAGTCGCTTTTTTTTCCTTTTTCGTGAAAGAATTATACATTGTACAAGATCCGTTTGAAGCAAACTTTTTAAAAAATTGTGCGTGAACTTTTTTTTTAAATACTGGTTTTTATGAGATTCGCAACCATCGTGATTTTCATTTATGTCGTTGATTACATTTTGCGAATGGTAACGTCCAGTGGGACTTTCAAAATGTTTTATACAATATTTATCTCATTTAAAACAATGAACTCGCAACGAACAGAAATTACTATAATCATTTTCGATTCTGAGTCTTGTCAGTGTTTTCTAGAATGTCTAATCCTTAATCTAATTGTCTCTCTTTATGGGAAATACCTAATGACCTATTAATTAAGGCTGGAAGCACCCTGGATCACTGAATAAAAACACTCAGAGAGTGATTATTAATCATTACGAATTTGACATAGTCGCGCGCAGCGTCGCGCTCCTTATATTTCGAAAATATATCTTTATTTTCAAGTACTCGTAATTCTTTCTATTCTTTTTTGTTTTCGCGTATCTCCCAGACATTTTTCCTTTAAAATCTAAAATGCACTTAGATCGCCCCCGTCCAATTGTGACGACGACTCGTCCAAAGAGAAAAAAGAAAGACAATACAAAAAATTAGAAGAAAAGAGACGCACTCTTCTCTCATTCTCTCATACTCTCGCATTCCGACGCTCTCCGAGAGCGTAAACAGTTATTCATTTTTTTTTGTTTCGACTAGGTTTAGTCACAACGAGATCACGAGGTTCTGTTGCCCTGTGAAATATCGCAGGCGCATATCTAGGTGTGACTCGACTTCTTTGATTTTGAAAAAAATGTCCGCCGTGAACCGGTGAAAGTTCATTCAGACGTAGCTCTCATCGTCAACGATCGATCTGGGATATCCAAGATGTCTGGTAGTAATCGGTGCCCGAGGTTGAGGCGGTGGACGATAAGGTGGTGGCGATGGAAGTGACCTGGACCTACCAGCGACCTTATGTCGCTCTTCTAGACTCATATGAACAGGTGGCAAATGCTTTAGCCTTGGTGGTAATGGAGGTGGTGTATCCGGCCATGTTCGTTCAGCGTCCTCATCCTCATCGCCATAAACGTCTATGGCCTCAGCCTGTTTGAAGGAGTACAGATCATTTCTCTCACGTGACTCATAGATGTCAGCAGTAGTATCTCGATTCCCATAGATGTTGTTCTCCGACTTTTCATATTCATAGCGTTCACTACGGATGTCCTTGTTGACGTAGATCTCGCTCTTGACCTTCTTGAACTCGTAGAGATCACTGCCGGAGTAGCTACCATTTTGAGAGATGGGCGAGTCACGACTAACGTACACTTCGGACTTGACTTTTTTGAACTCTCCAAAACGATCTTTTTTAAAGTCATATCGCTTGCTAGACATTGGAGAATCCCCACTGGAGTCTTGTTCAGAATCATGGATGGACACACGCTCCGTACAGTTATCCTGCTGCGAGGATCTGTCGTATTCGGTTCTTAACTCACGGGAAACATCCATCTGGGAGCCGTAGACGTCTTTACAATTCTCTACGTTCTCTTTCATAGAATCCTGACGTAGGTACTCTCTGGCATACAGATCCTTCTCGTCAAAACGATCCTTGCTACGATGTTCGTGTTCCTCCAGTTTGGTCCTTGGCGTCCTCTTAAGCTGCGCCCTCAGCCAGTCTTGACGTTGAAAATTCGGATTTGGATATCCCGCCGAAGAACTCTTCTCCTCCCGGAAACTGTGCTCCACGCCATTCTGATGATTTCCCGCTGTATACGAGTTTATCCTCTCCTCCCACCCTCCGTAGACCCTGACGTAAGATTTGCTGCTGGACTTTTCCTCCTTTGCCAGTGACTTGTCAAAGCTGGAGGACGATGCGTTCACGGCGGAATCCTCCGAGCCGACCGGTGATTCGGGGATAAATAATTGACCGTCGGATAAGGTTAGTCCTGAGTCACGTGACAAGGACATGTGATCCTTGCGTGGTGGTTCCGTCAGATCGAGGCTGTCCAATGAAAGTCCACCTGCTGTATAACAATGCAATGAGAAATAAAGAGATGACAACGTTAAACCTTTATGAATATATATCTAGACTGTCAATATTCATTATGACGATTTGTATACTCACAGTGTAGGCTGTCTGTACTCTCCTCGGCACCGCTGTCGCTGCGCTCTTCGCCAAGAAGCTGAGTGACGCCTTCGCCGAAGAGTGCCTCGCAATGGCGAATGAGCATTTCCGTCAAGGCAGGTATGGCTCGGCTTTGATTAACGCATGGATTTTGGGACCAGAGTAAGCTGGGACCACAGCAGACCCCTAAATTGGTAGCGGACATTAAATTGTGCTTTGACCTTCTGGCTATGTGATGCAACACGCATATCAGATGCGATAGCAGAGTATAGTTTGCCTTGGGTAGTCGATCAAGGATACTGAAATCAGAGATAAGCGCATTATTCAATAAGTATAAAAAAAAAAGGTTCCACAAATGCTTGACAATTGAAAATCAAAACGTGTCCTTACTTCTTGATCGTTTGTACAGAATTGGCTGCGTCGAGACTTGCCATCCAGAGTGGAAACAGATGGGACGTGAGTAAAGGATCTGGCAATGATCTTAGAAAGTCCTTGAGCAGTGCTGCCACTGCAATGATCGGTGCATCCTCTAGACAGCTAGGATCACCAGTGGATTCTATCTGATCCCTGAGTTCCCGGACGATCCTGACATTAGCCGATTTCCTGAATATACCCTGAGTGAAGGGCCCCTTGGCAAATAGCTGTTGCAGCATAACGAGTACAGGCTTTGGCAATCCATTCTCATCCAATCGCGAAAGATTTACGCCAAAGACGCTGGGATTGAGGGATAACGATCTCCTGAGTAAACCAGTGATCTTGGACTTGTTCTTCTTGACGGGAGACTTGAGAACTGGCCTGAGGACAAAGTGGCAATTGTCATGGCCACTCTTGTTACAATGCTCCAGGTCGAAACCCTCCTCCGCAGATATAGTGTGTCTCAGGTTAGAGAGCTTTATGGCGAACGGTCTCTCGTGACCAATAAGAGGATAAGGCGCTTCCTCGGACGACGTCCTGGCCCACAGTTGAAACGGACCCTGAAGATCCAACAGTCTTGTAGCCAGATTTACGCAGGCGGCAGCGGTCATTTCCGGTCCCACCACGATAGTCTTGCACTGTAACACCAAGAGGGCCATCCTCGTAGCATTCTATCGCCTTTCCATGGACCCCACTGACATTGCGTCCCAGCGACGCAAACGTGGTGCCATCGCGACAAGTACTTACGTATTCCGTATTGGTGTCGTTGTCGTGATACACGACCTGAATGTTCGTGTCTGGCGGCTCCTTCATACTCTCCTCTCGTACGAGTTCGGTGAGTCGACCCCACCAGAGATCTCGCGCTGCGGCAGTCCTGGAAATCATGGAAGGAGACATTCTCAGAATTTCATCATGGCGACTCTGGTACCCGGTACGTACCCTACGTACGCAAGTACGGACATTCGTTACGTCTCGACTCGGGGGCTCGAATTAAATACTCGCGCGTTGCGATACTCACATAAAGGTGGCGACGACGTTCGTCGTTGGCCAGCCGAGGACGAAGCTGGTTTCCTGAGACTTGTTTGTTTCAGCTACGTCCTCAATGTGACCGGCCGTCAGCCAAAGCTCGCTCATCCTCACCGACTGCTTCAACTTGAAGTTGCCGCTGCTACGAGCTTTTGCGATCAGCAGCAGATCCGAGAAGAGGAATAGGTGCCTCTCCTGAGACTGCATACCCTGAAGGATAAAAAGAAATTATTACACGGTGCTCCATTATTATTTTCAAAAACTACCAGGACCCAGCGATCGGTCCTGACGCAACGTCAGTTCAAAAAACTTTATCCCTCACCGTGGTAAACTGTACCGGAGTCTCCAGCAAGAAGGTTCTAGGTGGCAATTTCGGTGCTGGCGCATTGCTGGTGGCGTTAAGCGATTTCTGCGACAGCACTCTGGTCAGCCTTCCGGTATTACCGCCGCTCCTCTTGCGTATCAGACTCTTCATTTTCTGAAAATTATAAGAAACAAAAAATTATTTAGCGTCCCTCGACTACTTTGTCGTCCTTAAAGAGAGGTCAGGGACCTCTTGATCTTGTACAGTCTTCTTAAGAGAGAAAGAAAATAAGAGAACAGCGTTCATCAAGAACATTTTTCCTATCAACGATTGTACCATCGGGGACAAAAGTTATGCCTGACGAACAAGTACAATAAACTTCCTATGTCGCGTCCACACGTCGTTTCACACTCGGTTCAGTATTTAATTGTCGCCAGTAAATTGCGAATCGACGTTTCCTACGTTTCCTACGTCATCCGCTAACAATACCCAAGTCCTCGGCCATTGGCATCGAAAGTTACCGAGAAGCGCATGAAAAGCCATTTGTATTTCCATGAAATTGAAACGTACGCCGATAGGTTCGCCTGAATCTCCGGCTCCTCCGTGACATTAGTCGCGCGCCACGGGATACCTGAAACCTGAACAATATATCCGAGTGCCCCAACAGCGCGTATAAAAATATCCACGAAGACGCGTATAAAACGATTTACCAAATGGCTACCGGTATGCCCCCCCTGTCTACCCTTTTTCTACCCCCTTCGGCCCTTGCAAAAAAAAAAAGGAACATCATGAATAAACGTGAAGTCAAAAATACACAAAAGTTTCGAAGTTTCCCCAACGTACACATTTTCTGACCAACTGTCAAAGAACTGTCAGTCATCAAGTGGAGGCAAAGGATGGATCACTCGTTCGAGAAAGGGTTAAGGAGAAAGTAAAAAAAAAAAGGAAAGACTCTACCACGTGGGAGCTACGCGTTTTGAGAATCGAAATCGTATGACAATAACCTGATTAGCATAACCGAGCAACGATAATGCCCAACCTATTGCGTACCCTCAATGTGTCCCAACGTCCTCCGGAGTCTTCAGCCCATTATGAAATCCCTTTGTATATACCGTTCGTATATGTATATACAGTACGTATAGCTGTCCGTACATTGCCTGACAATCAGTGGATAGTACTTTTTCAAACGTGCAGACTCTTTCCACAATGCACCATACCTGCGTACGATACAGTAACGAGAGGCCGAATGTGCCAACTAGCCTTTCTAATGGTTCGTAATCCTTGCTCTTGACAATAGCAGCCGCCCGCCCAATATGCTAATCGCTTTTACGCGCAGGCCTACGCGTGTCGCGTTAACAATGCTGAATGTCTTTGACGATTTTTCTGTATTCGTTACTTTAACCCAAAAAAACAATCGACCCACATCGTAACCCGTAGTGACGAAAAAAAGTTTGACTTTCATTCGATCATTTTGAGGTTACGACGGATTATTTTCAAATTTAACCTCAAAAATGTATTGACGTACCGTAGTGAGGACATCTCGCTCGTGTAGCCGCAGATTGTCACCCGGAAAGAGTTCCTGTATACGATGTAAATCGCCTTCGAGCTGACCTCGCTGCAATACGGCGCCACTGCCGATAGCGCCGCTTCCGTTTTCCACCACGTTCCTCGCTTCCTGTCCCAGGTACCTTTCGTACTCGGCGAGCCTTTGGACCTGTGGGAATTAAAATAAAAGGGTATGAAAAGCCTGAGCGAACACAAGTCTAATTTACAGTGGATAAACGACTAACGTATTTTCTCGGTACTAACGGAGTCAAAAAAGAGACTCTCAACCGCCGAACTTCGGTCCGACGGCAAGCGCGCTAATATTTGAATACACGACCGCGTGATATTGTCTTCGTTCGTCCGACTCGCAGGCCCGTTTCGTCGTAAATGGCTGATTCATTGCCTAATTATCATAGAGATGGTACGTACTGTCGTTATGCACACGTATCTCGTACGATATATATCTATATACATAAAGAAAAATCTTCTACAGTCAGTTCAGCTTACATTGTCCTATGTACCTACGTTCTGCGTGTCGGACGCGTAGCCGTCGTCGTGAAACATGTCGACGTATTTGACAAACATTTCCCAGAATGCTCGGCGCGTCCGGAGAGGTTATGTTTGCCAGTGGCGTCTCGTATCGAATTCCAAGCGGGTAAACAAGCTCGAACACGTTACAGGAGGTATCGCAGTACGTCGTCGTTGTTAATCCATCGTAAACGTGAATCGCCATGTGAAAATCTTTGTCCACGTACGCACGAGCCAATGCGCTAGGCCACCTGTGGCACTTTCACTGGATACGAATGCCGATAAATATATTTCCCGGTGATATTCGCGTCTTATATTTTTTCTTCCAATGGCAATTCAGTTTCGCACCGACGGTCACATCTTGACTGGACTCGCCGGCGATTCTACTCTATGGTTTTTATACGTCAGCGCGCCATATTTTCAATTCCATGAAGTATGCCTTCCTACGACGGTGAGTCACGCACGGTAAAAGGAAATACGTACGGATAAGATTCGTAAAGTGTCTCTTCGGGTCCATCGCACTGTACGTAGATACAGCTGAGTGTGTCATAGGCGAGAGCGCGGATCGGCAACACGGGAAAGTCGTACATGATGACTCGTGCTGTCTAGTTACACGGCGACTATCATTATCAAGGGCGTGGTTTGAATGATGATCAATTTTTTTATCGGCATAATTAACAGGCCATCCGATATATTTTACTTGCCTAATTTTACTATGATTTTTGGATTTTTTTTTTTTTTTTTCATTTCCCCTGTATTTCCATGAGGTTCTACGGGATACTGCGTATAATTATTTTTTGCGGATTTATCCTAAGGTATATTTTCGTTCCGTTTCCCACTAGTTACACCATCGACGATATCCCATGCTTTTGCTCCAGGTTGGCTTATGCTACATTCTTCGCGAGAGTTCGCACACTTTCACCGTTCACGCGGTTCATTCGCAGAGAATCGCTGCTGCGTATCCGCCTCTCCCATGTTTAACGTAACAGTGCCGACAACTTAACGGTAGGTACGTGCGACCTCGGGATTTTAACGATGTTTCCATGGGATATCGAAGAAAAAAAAAATTTCTAGATACTAAAAAAAAAAAAAAAAAAGTTACAGACCCACATGGTATTTACTTTTCCAAAGGAATTTTCGTCTAGGAGACATTTTTCATTTTACCCGAAAAAAATTTCACCGACTTTCATAGTTGGTACCACTGTCGCTACCAGGTATCTCTCTCTCTTTTTTTAATGCTACAAGCTTTACGGCCCAAGCTGTTTGGTCGAGCTAAAACCCCTGACCGTATACAAGCATCTTCGGTATTATGGAATTTCTAATTTGTATATCCCCGTAAGGCCGTAACCGCGACGCCTGCCGTATACGAGGGTCAAACGATTAATAATTAGCATAATGGGGTAGACGGGGTATTAACGTTCTCGAGAATCCCCCGGAGTCGGGGTCGACGTTAAATAAAAATTCTTACAACGGCCACCCCGCTGCCTCCCCATCAAGGTTGATCGTGCTGGAGAATATAATGCCTTCTGGATAGCAGGAACCACTATATGGGGGAGGGGAGAGGGGTAATTTGTCAATTTCAAACATTTACAGGTAGGTGGTACAGCAGAGGCCACAAGGCGGTTGCTTTAAGAAACGCCACGGGAAGAACGTGGACGATGGTCTTTACACGTATTCAAACCATGTTAAAAAAGACAAAGGAGTGAGTCCAAAAAAAAAAAGAATAAAAAGTCAAGCAGGTGTTTGGATTCAGACTCAATAAAAAAAATAAAAAAAAAATAAAAATTTAAAAAAACTTACTACAGATTGGTCAATGATTGCACAGCAGGTTTCAGGCATTGTTACGTAACATACCTGACATATGTATATACATGCATACATAATAACCTATCCTTGAACCTAATCATGTACATATACTGTGATCGATTCTCCCTGAGATATCTTTTTTCCCCCAACTATTCATCCCGAATGAACGTTTGAATGTTTGGACTTTGACGGACGCCATTTTACGATTTAAATCGCACATGTGAGTTTATAGATTTTGAATTATTGAATCGAACGTATTTGTAAAGGGTCGAAGGATTCGCGTTACGTTTTGTCCGTTGTACGTTTTATAGGATTCTCTATAGCTATATATAGCAGTCGCCTATACCGCGTATATACCGTTATCTCACTTTGAGCATAAGCAAGTAAGTGAACAGTTGGCCGTGAAAGGGCAAGGTTTTTTTTTTTTTCTTCAACCTGGAAGCCTTCGACTTCTCCCTGAAAAATAGTCGTACACGTGGATCCATATATATATATGCGTATATACAGGTATATGGTGCACACGTGCGCGTGAGCTCCGCTCGGGATTTAAATCCCACGGAGGAAGCCGAAGGAGCCATAACTTTTCTCTGGTATCTCGATAATATACCTCCACATGCCTCGGTTGGCTTTATGTACGCAAAGGACACAGGGAGTCGCGGGCGACAAATCGCCGGGTTCGTGACGCAACGAAACACCTGTCAGCCTCTTACAAAACTCCATTTGTAAAAGCGCGCACGGCGGACCAGCAACGAGAATGGATATATATACATATTGGCTATAGTTATACATAGTAAAGTCTTGCACAAATATATACGTACATAAGGTTACGTAGGATAACCATTCTCGAAGACCGCCGGGCAAATCTCAATTGCCCTATGTATAACCTCCAAGGCCTTGTTGTCCGTATACCGTATAGATATTTCATATTCACAAAGCAAAACAGGTGTACGGATATAATAGAGTCTGCAGTCTGTCCTTTTCTTTTTGTTAATGACAAAGAAAAAGATCTTTTTCTATCGATAATTACGAAGGAGCCGCTTTCGAGCGTTTATAGACATTTGAAGTTGCACGAGGAATGCACGCGATCCGCCATCTTGGGACAATGACGGTTTGTCACCGGGGGACAACGGAGACCGACGTTTCGTAAGCGTCGTTCGATTCTGTGATTGCTCGGGAGCTGCTCCTCGCGTAACGGGGTATTTATAATACGTCATACACAGAGCTCGTATCACTCGGGGAATATTATATCGTGCACCTGGCATCCTCGAAATGTTTTCAGTGAGTGGCCGACGAGTAACCCGGCCGACTTTACGAGCGTAAACTACCACCCGGCCGAGAGTCGACTCTAGCGCCGCGCGCGGAAAGCGGACGAACCTCAGGTCGTACGATAATCTTTCCTTTTTTCCGCGCGACACAATGAAGCATAGAAAAGAACAGTGGAAAACTTTGCGGGAATAGTACATGGTAAATTATTGACTAACGTAAATATTCTTTTGCGAATGTAATCATACTATACGTTATAGGTATAGTACGGTATACACTGTACTCTCTATTTATTTCTTTATACGTTTAACGTATATTTTAGTGCGCGTAGCAGAGATAGGAAAGCCAAGCCTTGGCTTAGATTCCAGCTTTACGACTGTGTACAGAAGTCTATATATATTATAAGTGCAGATACTTTACGTTCACTTATACAGTCACGAAGTGGCACTTTGTAATAACCGCAGAAGGCATTTCAAGCGAGTAAAGGAATTCTAATTTCATTCACTGGGACGATGATAGAATTCCAAATTGGTCCCCAAAGTAGACACGGTATATACAAAAGTTATAGGTTATGTCGCGGAACTCTTCAAAATCGTACGAAAAGAAAATGAGGACAAATATACCAAATTACGGATATATGCAATTCACATGATACGAATTGGTGTCTGGTCGGTATATAAATCGTGACGGTTATATCACGAAGAGAGAATATATATGCAAAAAATATGTTTAGCCGTCCCTAAGTCAATTTTCGCAATCGTCTGACACGCCATTAATCAGACTACTGCATGTGATCCGTATTAGGTACAACGTTTACCGTTAATCGTGTAAAGCGGGCTTCGAAGGTGTCCTACTATTTCCGAACGGCCGGTTTCGCTCGGGCATTTCTGCCGGTCGTTCCAGTTCCATCTTTTCCGCGTCATTTTCGACGTATATAAAAAGGACACAAGTCGGTCGCGGCCATTATGGTACCACTAACGAACTTGGCCATTAAGAATCTAAGTGTCGTCGGATCGGTTTCTTGGTAAAGTAGAGAAGTGCCGATGATGGATTGGGGGGAGGGGGGGGGG
>NW_014333681.1:115557-133956 GCF_000341935.2 Cephus cinctus | reverse complement strand
GGGGGGTAGAAGTGATGGGGGGCTGCTGGAATCATCGATGCCGATGAAAGAATGGAATTTGGTAAATGGGAGTGCCACGCTCTCCTGAAAACGTATACGATGTTGTCGTTTTACGGTTACATCGATAAGCAATTAGAGATAAGATAAAAATTTCTGAAATCACTGACGTTTGCTTTTGATTTAATTTAATTACGGTGTTGACGTTCCTTGGTGTTGATAAAAGTTCGAATTTCGGATGGTGATTAATATAATTGGAATTTGCATAACTTGCGGTTGATTTATATCGAGCATTATCGTGCGAAAGAAAAAGGATAAGGAGGAACATCCCTTTTGGATACCAGGTATATATTAAATCCAGCGAATGACATCATCAGGAGGATAAAGTTTCGTTCGGGATGCTGCGATACGTATTCTCACCCACGAGATATAATCCCACTCGAAAAATTCTCATGGACCCGCGTCACGTTCGATAGGACACCTAGATAGAGTGGGTCATATATTTAATCACGGATGTAAACGATAACAGGTAAATTGATAACGGGTAGAGTGAATTGTCAATCATCTGGTAGAGCAGCTGAGATTTTGTTGGATTAGTATGAGAATCCCGTCGGTAACTGTGGGTAACTACGTTATCCGGCGTCGGTAAGGTAGATTTCCCTGTTCGTCGACGAGCGACGGATTTTTTTTGGAAAATTAAAAAATTACAAATCACGACCTGCTGCCAGGTAGGCGACGCGAGAGATTTACGTGAGGTATGATGTATATAAAAAAAGAAGGTTTCTAAAATAAATAATGTCAAAGTAACTAAAAGGGCTTCGCGAAAGTCAGTCATGAAAGAGTGGCAGGTTTACGAAGAAGGACGTGGACGTACGCAGACGTTGCGAAACTTCACGTCGCACGCAGTAGGAGGGCCTCGTCGTGTGTGCGTGGCTCTCGTGTACAGATGGAAGATAGTGGGATCGCTGGATTGCGGACGAGAGTGGATGTCCTTGGAAGCTCGGCAGTTAAGCCACCAGCACACGAGAGCGCCATTACCATCGCCACCGATCCTATCAAAGAATGCGATCCCAGGAGTACGTGCGCGCGTTGTCGGTAACCGCACGCGGGGAACAAGTGTATGTAGCCTAGTAGCCTCTGGTCATCGATACACGAAGATTCTCTTAGAATCGACCGGTTGAAAAAAAAAAAATGAAAATTCCCAACAAAGAATGAAAAACTGATCCACGATCTCGGATCTACGTCCAGTCGTCGAGAACCACACGAGGATTTTATTAAATTTTTTAATAATTTCAAAGGACGAATCGTTTCATAAATTGGGAAACAAAATTTTGATAACTTTTCGCAATCAAATTGAATAACCCTGCTGTTCTCCTGGTTTCCCATTGGCGGACCACTGACGGGACCAAGAACGGGTCCAGAACAGGTCAGGCTGGAAGACACGGTCTGGAAGTCGACTGAAATTTAAAGGTACTCCTCCTTTCTTCCAAGGTATTTCGCGGACGAGTGCCTTATGCAAATTTCTTCAAGACCCGCCTAGCCGCAACCTGGTCAGAGATCCCTGGGTACGCCTTCGGGTGACCGTACCAGGATAGCAGGAGCGAGCGGAAACAGTCGAAATACTGCCATGGAGTAAATATCTACACAGGGATACAATCTCTCAGTTACATCTTCGACAGATCACTTTTTTTCAAATTGGTCAGCCGATAGGTACCCGAGCTAATTAACAAATTTTCAAAATTTCCAGTGCCTAATTTTTATCCTCTCACTCCTTCCTCAGTACTCTACGACTTGTTACACGTGTAAAGGCTTCGCTCCTATGATCGCACAGCCACCTGAAAACTCTGATTCAGGATGATGTAAGTTACACCGGGCTGCGCGAAGGTTCCGGCTATTATGTCGCGAGGAGGCTTACAGAAGCATGGAGTATCGAATTCAGCACAGAGCGCATACTCGGTATATACGTTTAACGTCACGTTGCTACGATACGATGACGTAAGCCATGACTATAGTACGAGCAACGTAGTACACGAGTACCCAGCAAAGATTACATTGAGAAACTCGAAGGCATGGGTTCTTATAAGTTGACAGCGTATACCGGGTGTCGAGAAAAATTTTTTTTTTTAAATATCTTTACCATGTATCTTTCATCCGGATGCTGATGAGTATCTTTTATCTACACCAAGACGGTACTGGTGCAGTCACTCTTCCGGTCAGGTTGGTCTAGCTCAAGTCACGTTCAGTCAGGAATGAGTCAAGAGGCCAGCCATAAAGCGTCAATACAATTAGAGCCATTCTCGTATCGCAATGATACAGGAAGTGTGGAACCTCGAAAATAATATATTTTTGTCAAACCCAAAATTATTTTCATCAATTAAATTTTTATTACCTTGCTAAAAAAAAAAAGAGAATGTTCAGCTGTTATATATCCAGCGTGCATATAGATATAGCTGTGTAGCTAAACCAAAAGTAAGGCTGGACTGCGATCCAAACTGAAACGTAAAGCCGGAAGTGCGCCGAAGCAAGCCGGAAATGATTTGGGCACGCAAGGCACTGTGGGTATTTTCAAATACCTGAAAGGTACCATTGGCGAGCTACAGTGACTGTAGCAAAGGGTGATAAGTAGTCAAGAAGGTGCAGCAGCTCTCTTTGAGAAGTCCGGTCAATGCACCGGCGCCCAGTTTTCGAAAATAACTTCAAACGAGCCGACTTTATACTCTCGTCATCCACGACGATCCTCGAGAGTTCCTAGAGTCATGCAGTTTCGCGGTACGCGAATACAAGTCGGAGGTATGGATATAGATACTGAGAGTATATATACCCATGCGGAACACTTCTCATTTTATGGAATTCCGAATATCGCCTAGGAGACGACATTCGCAGACGGTCTGATTTGATCCTGGGCCAAATGGAATACTTATTTATACAGTGGGTTACATATGCAACTTGGACTGGAGCACTGATGCACGTTCATAAACTACCCTGAGCGTTATTCACGGGGACTAAACTGTCAGCCAGCCAGCCAAGCCATTCAGTCAGTCCAACCAGACCTATCAGTCGTACTCAACAAATTAGACTGAACTCGCTCAACGATAATTCCCCACCCGTCGGGTAAGGGGGATACGAAAAAATTATACGTGTTAAATTGTACCGGTCGGTAACGCGACTCCCTTCCTTACCTTGGAAGTACATCCAAAGTTTTTCGTACGCAGTGCCATCTTCAGATAATCGGATAAAAAGATTTTTGACGCGTCAAAGCGCTCTCTGATACCAGCAAAACACATTTCACAAACTTTTCCCTTCAATTTACACTGATCTTACTTTGAACACAGATCACTGTAAACTATGGATATATTACCTCACAGAACTGGAACGACTTATACTCTAGGCCTGTCTCTCTTGTATGTGTCACGACTGGGGACTAAAGTGCAGAAGGTCGGGCTGCTTTTAAGTAAGTAACGGAAAGATACTATTTAGGAAGACCGTTGAGGGGGGGGCTACAAAAGGCAACCTTAAAGCCAAAGGTCTGTTTAGTGATTACATGAGACCCCCAGTGGCCTTATCTCTCACGTACAATTGTTGCCATTAAACAGAGTGGAGTTTCTTGCTCTTCAAAGTGTTAATAAACATTTTTAAACAAAATTTTATAATTAAATTCTAAAAATTGACTTGAGTATCGATTAAAAATAATTTTGAGTACGAATTCAAATTTTAATATTCATAAGTAGACTTATCTATTCCATAACCGTTGTCACGAGTGACAGTTATGGGTACTTCTGTTGGACGTGTAAAAAAGAAATAAAAAAGTAAAAAAAGTAGCGTGACTCCGTTACGCGAGGATATGGATTGGTAATGATGGCGGAACGTGGAATTTGATACTGGAATCGTTAGCGAGTAAATAATTGAGCATTGAAATGCGCCTAGTAGTATAGAGCTTGGAATGCGAGCGTAGGTAATTGCCATGTGATGGGTATTCGAGTCACGTCTTGAGAGTTGCTTTTTCTTTGTTTTGTCTTGTCTGGATTCTTTTTTTTTTTATTCGACGAGAGAGAGGGGGTAGCGGGGCTAGGGGATCTCTATCAAAATCGTTATATCCCAAACGAGACTAAAAGCAGTGAGAAAAGGTTTAGTCGTTTCTCATTCTGATGGATGAGGGGCGACGGTGGCGTAGGGGGGGAGGGAGGGAGGTAAGCTAGCACGATGCCAATTGTCGATCCTTCCGAGAAGGACTTGTCCCACGATCGGCCATTTTACAACCATAATGGACGCGTCCTTGTCATAAATCGAGAATTCCTTCCTTGGTAAATTAAATCGTGACCGCGGGGCATTCCGCGCGCGTTATACGACTGCCTTCGAAAATTCGTGTCCGATTCCCGGAAAGACGTTAATTCGATTCGGTTTTGAAAAATAAAAAAATTTGTACTGAGAAAGGCGAATGAAAAAAAAGAAAATAATTGATTATCGTTAAGTCACCGTCGCACCGACTGTCGAGTGACGCGTGCGGAAAATCGTTGGCTAGTGACGAAGTGAGCTGGGTAAATTCAAATATTCGCGGGCTTTTGCCAACCGTCGAATCCACTCTGGCGGAGATGGGGAGGACGTCGAGAAAGGTCGTTTCAGGTAGTCGGAATTATTTACTCGACTTCATAATCCCCGCCGGCCTAAGTCACGAGACTCGCTCGATGTCACGTTCTCAAATATTGCCAAACAAGACCATAGGGAATAGAAGTGTCGGCAGCGGCCGCCAGGTTTCGTGCAAAAGACGACCTTAAGCTACACAAAGAAGCAAGAGTCGTGACAACAAACAAGACAATGCACCGGAGTTAAAATTGCAGAACGAAGAAACGTAGAAAAACGAAAACAGCCGTAACCTCCCGTAAACCAAGCCTGTTGCACAAGTATTAAATGCGTCCGGCAAGAGTGGGTCAAAAAAATAGTAAGCGAACGAACGAAAAATAAAAATAAAAATTCCCTAGCAATGAGGAGTAAACTTCGATTCCGTAACCGGATAGCCTTACGGCAAAGCTTTTCTCGACGCCGAAATAGAAGCACATTGGGTGACAGTGCGGCACCATCGGAAAGTGAAAAAGGAGAAAATATGTATAAGACAACGAGCAAGAGGAAGTGAAGAAGAAGCGACGGACTCTGAGCGTTACGGGGAAGAGTGCATCGAAATAACCAATTGACTGGAACTCGTCCAAGAAGAAGACTCTTCTCACGCTTCACCAAGCCACGCGGAGTGCAGCGTTTCACTAGGTTTAATAACTCCAGATTCTGACTCACTGAAATTCACCTTCCTTTTTCTCTCCCTTTCTTTCATTCTCCCTTTAGTCATTCCCGCGACGGACTCATCCACAGCCACGCGAAACGTCTCGTAGAAATGTCCCCAAGGTTTCTCTCTTGTGGGAATAAAGAAAAATGTCCCTGCATAGAATAGGATTGGTGGGATAATTGAAAAAAAAACAAAAATTAATAAAAATTACAGGACTAATACTATCTAGTAAGAAAAATCTTACCGAATCGAGATGCAACTTTCTCACGTCGTAGTATCCCTTGTAATACTTGAACCACATCACTCGACAATCTCCCATCGATACATGACAGATTATCGATACTATTTGTCGATAGTCGCTCTATGTATATACAGTTACAGACCTATCGACCACTTCAAGGACTTCCAAGAGACGTCCGACGTCGTTTATCTTTTTTTCTTACGTTCAAGTACTTTCCCACTTTTTTTTTCTCAGATCAATATTCACACGCGTTTCGAGACGCGTAAAATTATCGGAGCGTCGCGACGCCCGTGTCCCTCAGCAAGCGCAGACACGACGAGCTTGAGGATCTTTGAAGAACTGTTCTCTCGGCATAGTCGCGACGCCAAGTATAGACGCCCGCGTCCACGTGCGCGTGTATAGGTAAATAAGGGTACGGAACGCGCGTTTAGGTTAGAAAAATTAATTGGGCCTTTTATAAGCGGAGAAAAATATTTTTCGACATTCTTGCTTCTTTTTATCGGTTTACTTCACTCTCTAGTTTTGCTTCACCCATTCACCGTGGAAACTGACACTGATAATTAAGTACACGTTTAACCACGGGGAGCCCGTAAGAAAGTTTGACTGTACACACGGGCATTATAAAATGTCAAGTATAATTAGACACACTGATAGATTCTTTTTAAAAAAAACATGTAACACGAATTTAATTGACAGATTCTAAAAAAAAAATTGAAATTTTTTAAAAGGCTCAATTTCACTGACGCATACACCGTGAGACCGAGATAGCCAAGAATATTTTCGAAAAAAAAAAAAAAAAACTGTCAATAAGCTTATCTACTTGTGTTAACAATCACAGAATTCTTGATTGTCCAATGATGATACCAAACGACACAAACAGCTACAGTTTGTACAGTGATAAATCGACACGCGCCCTATAGTAGAAACACGTGTTTCCCTCGCACAGTAACCCATACCTGTATCGCCAGAATAAAAATAAAATTGCGCCAGTTTCGAATTGATCGAAATTAAAAATAAAAAAAAAGTCTATTATTAATAGCGAAATTCTCTCAAAAACGTTTTTCGATCCTTTCAAGTCTCTCCTACGTACTTTCAACCGCCACGTTTCTCAAACTTACTATCGACAGTGCTTATCAGGCCTCTCGCACCGCTGGCCCAATGTTTACTCGGCTAATTACCCGCACCACTTGACTACGCCGAGGTTGTATTAGCTGCGCAATCAGCCGACTGTAAACAAGTGACCGGCTTTAAGATTTGCACGACTCTCCACGCAGATAGTCAATAATAGTTAGCGAAAAGAATATCTGGAGTGCCTCTCGAGCATCTATACCTATATATACAGTTATAACGAGATAATGCCTGAGAATTTTCAGTGCAGTCACACACAGGTGAAAGTCCCCATTCAGTTATAATGAATACCAGACGTAACACTACGCAAAAAAAAAAAAAAAAAAAAAAAAAACCTTTAATAAAACCGCTAAATCGGAGAAATAACGGAATACAAGAAGTCCGGGAACGAAAAAAAAAATTCAAAAATTTCATAGCCGAAATAATAACCACAATTTACGCTCGCTTCCGATTACTCCCTCTAATTACTTTTGATGTGAAAAAAATTTTTTTTCGCAAAATTATTATTACTATCATCCAAAATTTAATCACCCAATTACCAACGATATTTTTTCATTTCTTTTTTTAATTCTCTCTCTCTCTCTCTCTCTCTCTCTCTCTCTCTCTTCTAACTTGGCTTATTTATCCCATATGCATACGCAGTCCTTTATCGCGTGAGCCGGTAATGCGCGCGTAGGCCGTATACACGCATGGGCGTTACTTTGAGGGACGCTGAGTGCTCACGCACAACAGAGATAACTGTCGAAGCATATGATTCCTGATTTACGAATGGCGTCCCGTTTCGTACGGACATTACTCGACATACGGCCTGAAGGCAATGGGAATGCAATGTCGAGGCTATGGGGATAAATTGCATCACTGCAGGTTGTGTGTACCAGAAGCTGCGTTTGCGAAGTATAGTCTGTATATATATATGCAAGTATAAACTATGTATACTCACGACCTTGCGAAGTAGTAGAACGCATAATCAATTACGAATGGCTTACCTGTAACAGAAATGAGAAAAGAAATTATTTGTCAGGCACGCATAAATTGCGTAACGAAAAAAAAAAAAAAAAAGATAGGGTTAGAAATTTGTGTATTTAAAAAATTTGTATATGCGCGCTTATGATCAATCATTTTGATTATTGAAAATACCTTAACCGCAATTATCGTGATGCACATGTTCCTTGACACGTATTTCAGTATATTGTTTTGTTATCGATGACAACGTAGCGACGTTATTCATATGGGAAATTAAAATTTTTTTCCTTTCACTTATCTATATGAGCGTGTTAACGCGCGGACCGTCGGTTTTGAACTGACGGGTAGTTACACTCTGTGAAGTGATGGTTGTTCGAGAGATGCAGCACCTCTGAGGATGCTTAGGGGGAAGGGATGAGGTCCAGGGCTCTGATTGGATGGTTTTGACGGGACTGAGATTAGGGTGTCTTGTGAAGGTTCTCAATTGGTGGGATTGAATTTTTTGTATTTAAAAAAAAAAAAACCACGACGGGTTAACCATAGATGATCTCATAATTAACGTGTGACAAATGGATGAATTAATGCCGATGAGATTTTTTTTTTGAAAAATTAACTCCTGGCTTTTTTCACGAGCTAATGAAATCCGTCTGTGTAATTTTTCGAAAAAAAAAAGTAACGCGTAAATTGAAAAAAAAAATTGCTTAGAATTTTTCAAGGTTTTTTTTGACACCCCTAAAACAAAATTGATAGCCACTGCTAGGGTATGCCCGGATACGACCACCTGTCCCGCGTATGAAAAAGACAGTCAAACTGTAAAAACATTTCTTTTTACATACTGAAAATTCTCTAAAGACCACGTGACCCGTTTATTTATAGAGATGCCGTATGTAAGTGAATGGTAAGAAAGACGTGATTTTTCCTTCTTTTTATGAATCGCGTAGCACGGTCTTACGTCACGACACTTTAAACTGGATTGAGTTACAGCTGTGACTGACAGGAGAAAATAGAAAATGATTGAAAATTAAACGGCACAGATGAAATTTCAGGCGAAACAGAAATGCCAGCAACGTTTTACGACAAAAAAAAATAAGAAACAGCAACTCCTTGGAATTACCAGACTGTACGTGGAATCGTAACGCTAATCTACTATAGAAAACACGTCTTACGAAAGTGCCATGTCATTAAGTAAAATGACCGATCGACTCTACTAGACAGTCGAAAGAAATGGCGCCACATTTGAAATACCACAAAGCCACCCTGTTGGCCGAGGGGCCCCCTCGTGTCAACCAACATAAACATTACGAGAAAATATAAAAGATGAAAAATGACAGACGATAAAATACCATGCACACAGATAATCCACGCATAAAAGCCAATACGACCGTGCGTACCCTAGTTTTCGAGCCACCCTAAGAAAAAAAAAGAAAAAAAAAAAAAAATCGGGATGATCACTAAATCACCCGGTTGGACGCAAAGTAGTTATTGCTCGTAAAGAAATCACCATGAAGTAAAGCGAGAAAAAAATTGTTTAGCGTACCAATAGAAGAAAAAAAAAATTTCCTAGATTCCCCGGAGTAACGCTGGACGTCTCTTATCAATGCGTAAAGGACGGAGAGCCTACAGCTTTGCCTCTCGAGCATGAGGACACTGAGACATACGTAACGCTACTGGTGCTCCGAGCGTAACGAACTAACGAGGCTGCCATCTGCCGGCGGCTTCCACAAGTTAATAACAACATAGATAAAAGCTCCAACGAGATATACAGTGAAAAGTTATTAAATATAAGTTATGAAATTTTTCAAAATTTCACACTCGGACCTTATACAAATTTATGGCAAGACAGTCATTCGGCCGTGGAAATAATATATTTGAAAATTAAATTTTTTTTTTGCTCCATAGCCAAAATACTTTCTTAAGGTGGTACCAGAGTATTTTATAAACGTGACGTTCGGACTTATGGGGTGTAGGCTGTTGAACGTGGCGCGTCGATGCGTCTACGTGATTCGAGTCACGATCTGACTGGCATAGATAGAGATCTTTTGGGGGGAGCTTTGCCATGTATGTATATATATCCAAAAGGGGACACCTTATATATGTGTATATAGGTGTCCCCCTTTTGGCTTGAGAATTATGGCAACTTGCACCGCGTGGAAGTGAGGACGAAAGTGGCGACATCTATGAGACAGTTGATTCTATCTAATGGATCGAGAGGGTATTAAAAGAATTTGGGTATAAAACGGGTTGGTTCTCTCTTTTTTTTTTTTCTTTGAATAAAAAAATGTAAAATCGACAACTCCCGTGGGATTAACATTAGATAAGAATCTTATGGGACTCGGAGGGATGTATAGAAAATTTTTTGTCGCACCTAATCCTGTGAAATTCGAGGGAAGAAAGGGCGCTGGAGGATTACGAGGATTTAATAGGAGAATCCTCCATGGAAGGATGACGAGGGATGCGACCGGCGCTCGGAACGGCGGGAAATTCAAATCCTCGTGACGGATGTTGCCAAAGGATAAAAAGGAATTCTTTTTTCTTTGTTTATCGATAATTATCAGTACCCACAGAAATGGGGTCTTGTGGGACTTAAATTGTCAGACGGTTGTTTCTGCTCGATCGAGCCGCGTAATGGCGGTCAATGATGGTCGACGGTGATGGCCGCCGAAAGACGAAGAGAAACGAATTCGCCAAGTGGCACGTGAATCGCGTAAATAAATTCATTGTTTTTCGAACCAAAAAAATTATACGCGCCACTAAATATAATTCGGCAAATTTTCCCAAAAAATGACATCCACGTGACGAAACTGAGTCCCGGACAAACCGTAAATAAATAAAAATCCAAAAGGGTCCGAAAAAGAAAATGACTTCGTATAAACACCAAAGGGATATCGTTGAAACGTGCACAGAGCCAGACACAATATAGGATATCGTGTCTTTCGTTATCTCGACAAATATTGCTCTAGCTGTATCGTTTCTCGGGGTCCAAGATAAAGCAGAGTATACGCGCGCCATTGTATACACGAGGCCCCGTATAAGCGCGAGGAAGTGGGTTTACGTAGCCGCGAAAGAGGAGTAGAATGTGTAGGAGAGAGAAAAAAAAGTAAAGTGACTAACGAAAGAAGAATTAAGCGTACAAAAAAAAATACGAATAAAAAAATTTAATAAAATTTTGAAAAAAAAAAATTGTACGAAAAATACGATACGCACTTTAATCCACAATATATACGTTATACATCCTATTGACTAAAAATCGTATAATTACCCGCAGTGCTATAATATACGTAGTAAATATAGCCATTGATGGACGCCTAAAACGTATTAATGTTATATAATGTATAGATACGAAGATGCATATGATTTTACGGTACATCAAGTAAGGAGAGTTCAACGTGGGTCAAAATCGTTGGACTGTAATAAAATGCGATATTCGCCATCTTGCAAACTCGAGCGTTACATAGACGCGTACATGTAAATGGGGGAACGTGTGTAGTATCGGAGGACGAATGCAGGTTCGATACGTGGACATAGGTGTAGAGAAGAGATAAAATGAGTATAGGGACACGTTATGTAGGCGCGAGATACGTACGGATATAAATCTCAAGAGTTTACAATGCCGCGCACGTGTGCATACGGCGTGCCATCTATCGATCATCGATAATATTTTCTCGGTATGAAATACCAAGGGAATCGATCGATACTCGATTGACACGTTAATGGCGCATTAGCCTCTTGGCCCCGCGTCGAGTATCTACGGCGGTGTTGGTATTTCCCAAAGTATACACGAGAGAAAAAGACATCGGAGGAGTTGAAGTATGCTGAAGTAGTAGGGGAGAGAAAAAAAGGAGGAAAAAAAGTCCAGAAGCACAAATCTCCTTTATCGATTTCGATAAATCAAATCACTGGACTGTTCGGATACGAAAAAAACCCGACACGACCCCGCGTAACACGTGCAAGACTGCCAGCGCCATCTGTACAGTCTCGAACGGAATCAAATTAACAGTGACGGTTAAGCTTAGGAGAAAGAAAAAAAGGAACCCGGTAAAAAATAGTACTCGAGCAGAAGAGTGGACTTCAGTGTTTGAGCCAGAGACAGCGTGAGTCTATACTTTACATACACACACATATTTACCATAAAAATATATCAAGGAGGCAAGATGGTTACGTTAATAACGTGTGTGGTATCTTCTGTCTGAATGGCGTCCACTGTTCCTCGTAAGAAACAGACACGGAACAGACGTATCGGAATAGTCCTCAATTGCCTATTAAGAGTTTGACGAGTGATGAATATACATTGATAACATACAGAAGGAAGATAATATACAGTGAAGTGGTAAGCGGATCGACTATAGATGGCAACGCGTGCAGTGCGTTGGTTCTAATATAGAAAATCGTAAGACAGACGGGGTGGCTGTCCTCGCGGTATACTGAAGCTTCGGCAGGGTTACGGGAGATGGCGACAGTGTCGCCGGGTAGTATACTCGAAAATGGTATTACGAGCGGACGTAACGGGCGTCAAGCGGGCAACGACGTGAAATATCGTTGATATTTTGCATAGAGCGTCGGGCACGGCTTTGCTTCGATCCGAATGCGCGCGAGGGTTGTACTTACTTGTGTCTCCTACAAATTCGCCCGTCACGTTCGCTCCGCGCGAACCGCAGGAATGCGCGGCTTCCTTTTTGTCGCAGCCCAAGAACCGGCGAGGAATAACAGGAGCGCAGAAACACGAGGTAGACAAATAATAACCGTAGAAATATCTAACTAGGAATAAATGAATTTACCTGGGAGTAGCGCCACAGTGTCATTTGCAATATACATATAATTACAGAGAAGTAAATTAGGAATTATATATTAAATGCATGTAACTAGTTTAACGTTGCACGAGGGAACTCGTGTAAAATTATAAATGATCCTGCAGGAATGACACGTGTAATATTATCAAGTCACGAATACGTGGATATATGAAATAGAAGCGTGCTAACGAAAATACCGACAGTCCTTGCATCTCGCGCTTAACGGTAATTACTGTATAATAACCGTGTAAATTCGTACCATCCACTTTTACACTCGAGCTATAGCGGATCGCTCGTAATATCACGTAAAACGTTAAGACGCGTTTCTGACGTGAAGATGAATCTCGCGGAACATATATATATATATAAAAGATATTCAGTGCAATATAAGGGAGTTGGGAAGCTACGCTGCATATATACAATGTATAAGGTATAGGGAAGAAGCCAAAGTCGAGTAACAGGATAAAATGGAGTAAAGGAACGTTCGTTCCTCCACCTTGGAAATAAACGGCAAAGCCTATAAAGCGAGTTAAGGCTTATCTGAGACTTTTGTAACGCTTGAACCCACATACATATATAACACGGCCTTTCAATTTCTCGCTGAACAACAGCTATTCGCATTTCCAAGGCAACGAAGATATAAAGACACCTTCCTCCATTTTCTAGATCATTGATATTCACCATTCTATCGAATAAGCACGTGACAATTTATCATCTGGACGCCGCGCAGAGCTTCCTGAACCTTAATTCCCCCCCCCCCATCGTTCGTTAGCCCCAACGACTTTTAAATTGTTCCCCCGTATAAAATTAAAATAAAATAAATTGAAAAACGAAAAGAGCGTATCTCTAAACACTAAATATTCAGCCTCTCATAAATTCCCTGCGATCCATTGCAATACACAAATTTACATCCATGTCCTTTTCCGGCAGGAAATACCGCACACGAGTACCCAGAATGATCCTTCGGAGCATACATGTAAAATATATATACACACAGTATAGGAATTCGATTAAACTATTGTATATACATAAGCGTGGGTGGGCTATGGTATCCGAGATAAAATATATATATACACACATTGAAGAAGCAAAGGGTGTTACATTGCGAGTGAACCACCACCCTCCTAGGATATGGTCGAGGATTATCGTATCTTGGCTACCGGACACTGATTGTCAGATCTGCCCTCGTGCATTATCCTTTCTAAGAAGACGGCCATTGTCTCGCGTCGGCCGTGTTTGGTAAAGCCGGGCAGCTCGGTGTACGCCGTATCGCGGTACGGCCCCCGTACAGACATCCCCGCAGCAACCAGGAGACACGAGAGAGCAGGGGCTATCGGTAGCGGCTAGTGAAAATATTTTTATAGGTGGTATACTCGCATTGCAGTTGGTTCCTCTGCTTTTATATACGCCTTAACCATACAGATATATGTATGCCACACGGCATAATAGCAGGTGGGTCCTGAACGTCTTCCATACCAAAGATGTACATTGGCGCATATAAAATTTTCTTATACGTTTAAATTTTCCATACTTCAATTTAATTTCGATCGACTTTTCGGAATATTATTTTTTTTCAGCCACCATTTCCGTCACGCATTACCGATGCCCACTGGTATTTCCAATCTTCGTCCACCGGAAATACAAAGGACGAGTCAAGGGCCTGAACTAAGCATATACATATAATCGGTAACGTATACCTCCACTACCAGGAATACATTCCGCTTAGCCCGAAGTCGAGCTAAAGGCTTTCTTGGAAATACTTATCCGCACCGGGCCGCGCGTCAAGCTGCAAGATAATAAGAATACGTTGGCCCCCCCCCCTCCTTTTTTCCGTACTGCCAGTCAAAACAACCGCCACCTCTTCGTCTTCGTTCCCTGTGACCTTGCGCGTCGCTTTGCTGTATACAGTGACTGCTCGGTTATAGGGAGGACATTTTTCCTTATCAAGTTTTTCGTGGTACCTACGCTGGCTCTAACGATCTCAACAGGTACTGGTGGCCCGTGACGTATTTACGTTCGCAGTAACGGACTTCTTCAGGGGTAGATAAACAAATTGACGGTTTCACCCTGTCGAGCGTGCAAACACGAGAAAGATTATTTTTATACCCAAAAAGGACGGAAGGTCCTGGGGTGGCCGATAAACAGTCTCGAGACCAGAAATAATATCGCGGCAGCTTTCCTTGTATTTTTCTTTGGCGTAAGAGCGCGAGGCATTTCAAAATATATGTCTTCGGGGCAACGGGTCACTCCTACGTAACTTCCAGATACGATTAAAAGGGATGCCTGGGACCTTGAAAAAAAATTTCAAAGTCAATTTCTCATTACACGATGTAAATCTTAATTTCTTTAGGTCGTACGATTTTTTTCATACGTATACTGAATCCCATATCTCAGGGTGTCAGCATCCAATGCGTATACCGACTCATCAGCGCTATTTCTTACAAAGGACATTGGTACTAGTACGTGGCGCGTGATATATTAGCATGGCTCAAAGTATAGAGGGTATTCATACAGTATATATATATATATGTATATCGCACGCGTTTAAGTGCGTAAAGGACGGAGGTGGGTACTGACCGCACATTCCAGCAGGGAGGTGACCGCCTCGCCTTGGTATATTGTACACAATGTATATATATATATATATATACACATTCATATATATAAAAGACACTCAATACAGTGCATACAGTCCGTGAACATGTGAACAGAAGAAAATGGCAACGGACAGTATGGCGCGAAGAAAGTCCCTACGGCGGGAAAGCGAGGTTTCGTGGAGAGACAAGAAAAAAAAGAGAAGCAAGTCAAGAGAAAAGCCGTTTGATTTCTCCGTCGCGAAACAAGACACCAGGATGTGTGTGCATATGGTAACTACGAAACACGACTTCGGTATTCCACGAGAAATCCCTATAGCGGTACACGGATACGCAGCATCCACTTTGCCCGGATCAACGGACCAGGATAAATCTGGCTACTGTCAAGAGCTGTTGATTACTAGGAATACTAGAGCTTGATTACTAGGAATTATAAAAACAATATATATATATATATAAACATACACTCATTCCAGTAGCTACAGTAGTGCTCCGTGCATTAATTATATAATCAAGAATTTCTGAAGCGAAACGGCAGCCGATTGATTGAGAGGGATCTAATATATGTATATCGATATACCGATACAGTAAAAAAGTCGGGATCGATCGATCACCCGATCGATGGATATTTTCGCGTGATTTGACAGAGGACTAACCATAGCTTGCGTCAGAGTAAGCGCGTGGCCATTGTCAGAGAAAAGTGGAGCGACGAACCCGTTATCGTAAGAAAATTACATTGAAATTTCCGGAAATCGATTGGATCGGTAACGATCGTTCACGCGAGCGCCCGTAAAATTGTACGAGATAGCTGTACGGTGAAAATGAAGAAAAAAAAAAAAAAGAGCGGAACGATAACTCGCGCGTTCGGCAAGGTAAACTTGGCCGGTACCTATAAGAGGCCACTGTACTAACAAACAGCAGAACGACGATAACTCAGTGCTGCACTAATCGTACCGATGCATTACGCGAGCGCGAGTCTTGTAGTCGCCATGTATATACAACGGTGTATGTACTACGTATTACATTGTATACAGTCGCTTGCCAGCAGGCACCCCGATATGCTTACATAGTTTTATACTAGTTGTGTATAGCTGCGGCTTGGTACTACGGGGTCCACCCACATTCTAACCTACATAGCGTTTAGGTACGTATACGGTAATTCTATATATAAAATATAATAGACAGAATACTCGAGAGCCCGATAAAAGTCATTTTACGCAATCGAGCCTGGAGTGACAGAATTTTCATTGGCTGTCAGACTCATTGAAGATCGGCTGAGATACCACTATGACGTTTTCCGTCATACCGGACCTCGTTGGTCCACATGTAAAAAATTCTTCGTGCGTTGCCACGTGCGATAGGTCGTAAAACGTCTGAGGATCAATGATTATTAGGATAGATCGAGTGACGTGTACAAAGTTCACGCAGAGAGAGAGGGGGGTTGACGAACCGCCCCCCTATCAATCTTCAAGTATGTTTTATGCATACCGTGAGTTAAGCCCGTTTCACATGCTTGCTCGGTGAGGTTCACCGGGTGACTGAGTGTACGTATGAGGCTTTAGACGCGCCGCTAGATCATCGTGGAGGATATGGGTCAGTGGTGTCTCTTCCCGACGGCGTGGAATCAGGACCCAGTGACTTTTGAGTCTGGGATGACGGCTGGAGGTTGGTGAAGGTGGAAAGTGGTGGACGTGGCATTAATCTTGGTAGAAACGTCACGGATGAAATTCCAATCTCGAGACGCGAGTTAAACGTCTCGTTAGACGATTGTGCCCCGGAGGACAGGTGTTGTTGGGGGAAGCGTATGTAGACACGTGGTAAATGTATCTACACAAAGGAGCGTCCATTAAGGGCTATCACCTTCGGAGAGAATTTTTCTAGTCGATTCGAACGTTAATACGTACAATAATTATACCGCGTACCTCTTGAAAAGTGATCCTTGCCAGATTAGGATAATCTGTGCTTTTCGAGGAAAGGTCGTATTACACTGGCTCGGGCCGCGAGGATGGTAATTGGTAACGGTACGAGGGTCGACGTTCCACGGGGAATTTCTCGGAGAGTGGAAGTAAGAGAGAAAGAAGAAAAAAGTAAGGAGGAAGACACGTACGAAGGTGGAGAAAGAATAAAGGAAGAGGAGGACAGACCTGTAGCAGCGAGCGAGAGCAGCCGTTGAAATGCCTGGAGGTGCGCGTCGATGGACTTCCCTTCAAGATTTTCTTCTATTTTCTCGCGTATTTACGTGGCGGCCGTGTCTGGGACTCCGAGTTGTCGAGCGTGATGGCCAGCACCCCCCCCCCGAACGGTTCTTTCTTTCACGTCGGGATAACCAGGCCTAAGCCCCCACAATCCAAGGTCAGCCAAAGGCTCCGGGCTATTATATTTATACGTCGACAGAACGCCCGGGTCGTAGCTTCCGCGAGGTACGCCAGCCAGGAATGCGGATGGACTCGGCAGTGCTCTTGCGGATTATCTCCAGGACTCGTGCTAAATTCACATTAAACCACGTACTCACGGCATAACAAGGCGCGGCCATGTTACTGCAGACGACTAGATGTACCGCGTATAACCCTAACCTATTCCGTGAGGTTCGAGCGCGAACCCTGTAACAGGGATATGAAAAGAATAAACCGACGTTTTGTCAGGTAACAGTTAAACTCGACGTAAGACACGGAGAAGGAGGTTTCGCGTGCCGGCGTAAAACTTGTTAAAATCACCATGGAGACTGCGAGGCCGGCGCATGCGCACTGACGTTCCCCGCGACGGTGGCGACGACAGCGGCGAAACGTCGCCACCGTAATAAAGCGAACCTTGAGAAGGTCGTCAAAGCAGTAATATACCTCGATGAGATTCTACAATGAAAATTTCCACAACTAGATTCTCGCAATCCTCGCTCGCGTCACCGACAGCTCGACAAAACCTTATGGCCACCATCGGGCAATTACGGGAGTTATCGAGTTAACGACTCGAGAGCCTTTGCTCCCGCCTGGAATTGTCTTGAAACTACTAGGGAATTCCAGACTGGGTGGAGGGACTTATCTTCACGAGATACCTTGCGGCCGTGGCTATCGAGAGTTATTTTTCCTTTTCTTTTTTTTTTCTTTCCTTCCGTCCTCTCTTTTCTTTTCTCTTTTTAACACTTTTTATATCATCCTTTTTCCACTATACCGTATTGGTAGGGCGTCGGGAATCGAATAGGTTACGGTACACGACGTTGGATCGGCGATCGTGATGGATATTTTATTTGATACCCCAGCTTACCAATATCTATCTATATAAACGCGATTTTTCGATAAGATATTACATATATATATATATATATATATATATACATACGTATAATACCAACGGTACACTCCAACCGTCAAATTATTATTTTCAACTGGTGCCGTCGCGCGATTTTTCGATAAGATATTACAT
>NW_014333681.1:109089-115402 GCF_000341935.2 Cephus cinctus | reverse complement strand
ATATATATATATATATATATATATACATACGTATAATACCAACGGTACACTCCAACCGTCAAATTATTATTTTCAACTGGTGCCGTCGTTCAATATGGCAAATAGACCCGAGGAATAATTAATTCCATGGTGATGCTGCCTTATGTAGAAATTAATTCGTATACACATTAGATATTCGCATACGTACATAGACGAGCCACACATCTGAAACACTGTGAATGGGATACAGTTACGATGTGCTGAGTGACCCATTTTAACAGTATGTCCCGTAGACGGCCGCCATGCTGCCGTAATTTCGTCCACAAATCGAGAGCTATTACGTTCGTGACCCCCGGAGGCTATAGTGTAATTAATATATGATCTCAGTACGGGACAGTTATAAATAGCGAAGAGCCTCAGAGATCGGATCAAAAGTGTGTCCACCGTAGGCAAACAAAAAGAAAAACACACCAACCGAAAAAAAATATTCTATTAAAGCAAACGCAAAGTGTAATAGAAATATCATTATAGAGCAATTGAGAATTAAAATAAAAAAAATTTACCCACGGCAACGCACATCCTTATGGTCAATTATGAAAGTCTATACTTGCACTGTACTGTCACGTGACCTCCAAGATTATATATACATATATATTACAGGTATGTAAGCATTTGCTATATAGAAGGTCCACGATATACGTATACTTTGCATACACAGCAATATATATTACATATGTAAGAATTATGTGTACATATACAGGAATGCCATTGGTTTATCGCTTGGCTAACGGTAGGTCCCAACCTCTGCGTCATACATTCTGGGAATACGTTAGGGCCCCGGCAATGCATGCATTGCTTGTTTCCTCGGATACCTAACCTGACTGGGAGCGTAGGAGGAGGAGGATGGTGAAGTAGTCACAATCGAGTATACATTGCTCCAGGTACTCTTACATTATGGTCAAAGGCTCGTAGCACTGTTACGGTTTGGTATTCAGATAAATTCCCAAGCGATAAGTGCAACCGAGCTCGTGCTGATTGCTGATTGAAAATTCAATGCTAGGATTTTACAGGTCATTTTCCCTTTTCTCATTAGACGCTTCGTGTATATATATATATATATAGCCAGAGAATACTCGTGCCTAACGGACTCGGTTCGTTAAATGATTCGACCAGGAATTCGAGCATAACAGAGGAAGGATCGAACCTGAAATACTTTCCATCTTAGACAAATAATGGCGATATGCCAAAGGAGTGACTTCCGGTAAGTCAGGAAGTGACAACCGATGATAAAGGCTGAGTAAGAGGATCGCTTTGAATTTTTTTCAAAAGCTTCTAGAAGGATGGCGACCGTAACGCGTCCGACTGAGGCGTATGACATATGAATGCATACGTGAGTGTGTGACAGTGCTCCGTAGGTATGCGGGAAGGTTATGGGACGTCTAAAGTGACCTTGACCCGAGAGGTGTAATCAAGAGGCTGACCTAGCCTGACACACATTCCAGATCTACTGGCTGGCTTGGTCTCGTGTGACCTTCCGACCTGCGACCTTCGAAACGAACCTACGGCTAGCGAAGGAGACGTCACTCGAAGGTTCCCAACCTATTCGGACGTTCTTGCGCGTCGTACGGTATCGTGGAACGGACGGACTTTGGCGGGAAGTTTGAAAATCGTGTAACGGTCACGCTGCGGAGAGTCAATCGATCCTCGGTTTTCGGGTCCATAACGAATCTGCGGTTAATTAAATTTTTCTTCGACTACCAAAACTCAACGTCGGTTCTGTATCTACGTCTCTTTCTGATACTATCTCTGAGTGGGTTGCATTTTTTTTTTTTACGGTATACATTTTACACTTGGTACGCGATATAGGTATACCTGCTGTTACCCATGATGCAACAGTAGGTCACTGAGTCAATTTTTTCGTATGCCATTGGTCCTACCCTACATTTTTATTGTGTGTTGGGTATACAAGATAAAATTATATATGGCATATGGGTATGTATATACGTTACGTTTAGTTACCCAGCGTTTTTTTATATCTAGAAAACACAGTAGAGAATTTTGGGTGGATATGAGTTTTCGAGAAAAACATTTTGAATCCCCTGTCAAGTCGGGGTTTCCTGGTACTCGTGTTAACAGAGTAGGGTTAACAGCAATGACTGGGAATGTCAAAGATAAATAATCAGGAGACCATACACCCGATGTTAACTACTGTGTGTGTGTGTATATATATATATCGTACACGAGGTGTAGTATTACTACAGCGCCAAAGCGGAGGAAGTTGGAAGCGACACGTAAGAAACTTAAAAATGTAGCTCGGGCAGCATATCCTAAAAGGAGCAATCCGAAGGGCCTCTATTAAATGTAGATTACGTTACGAGTTGCTTGGAGGACGTGAGCCGAGTCGTTGCGGAGTAATTTAAATGGCGTCCTGACAGCTAACAATTTTTCTCCCTTCGACGGTTGGTGGATGTTTATGAGATAAATAAATAAAAATCCTATCTATTGTCTATTTATTATAACACTGGCCCGATTCAACGCATTTACTACGGTATACTTCTGATCGAAATTGGCAATATGGCCACGTGTTAGAAATGTCAACTGAATTATTGTCAACACCCACGTGGACGGTCGTAACTTCTCTACTGTCACGTTCAATCAAATTTTGATTGATTCGATAATTAATAATCCGGACCAATATCATATTGAAATTTATCAGAACGGCTATCGATGACAATCCCACGACTATTATCCAATATCTTATTGATATCTGGGATCAGGGACAAATCAGCTGTCAGACTACGACAGTTCGTGCGAATTATTTTTTTATTATGTAAGAGAAAATAACGAATTCCGAGTCAAGCGACCTTCGACGTACATAGAAACAGTTTGGTGTCTGTGTTAGTCACGTTTAGTGTACTGATCAATGATTTCCAGAAATTGACAAGCCTGTCACTGGTGAAAGGACTGACATTTTGATAATAATAGTGTAAAATCGATATCGGATCTGATAGCAAAATTGAAATTGAGAACGTTTTAAGATTTTGTTTCTTAATTAATTATTGTATAGCTCTGCGTGGGGTATTGACGTAATTCTCTTTGTATAGTAGGTACAGGTACTGATTGTTACTCACTTGGAATTTTGTGGTTCGATGTCTATATATATATATATATATATATATATTTATGGTATACGTATTAGGCTCGATGACTTTTGCTTACCTGGAACAGAAAAGAATGGCCAAGGTTAGTAAGGTAGATGGTAATCAAGTAAATTGATATTTTTGCGTCAGGAATTCTTTTGTCGTTTCTAGAGAATCAGGCTGAGAGTATTGTTGTATGGGATATATAGAGCGATTTTATGTTTGATAGAGGTCATTTATCAGAGTGATATGGATGTTTAATATAGATATATATGGATGTCCATGGAGAATCGCGTGCGTATGGTTATATACTGTTTGACTCGAAGGAGGGACCCCGTAGCGGTTAGCGATGGCAGACCATCACAAGAAGCCCCTTGGGGCACCTGATGAAACAAAGAAAAGAAAAGAAAAAAATAAAAACGAGGAAAAAGAAAAGAGGAGAAAAAACTTTCGTAGCCAGACAGCGCCGTGTCCAACAGACCGAAAAGAAGCATGGACGCGCCAAGGATGTCTCGTAACGGCGTCGAGAAAGACGAGAAAAGTATGAAAAAAAAAAGAAAGGATCAAAAAGAAAGGACGAAATGGAACAAACTCGAAAAAAGAGGATGCAGAACTGATTGATACCTACGAGAGAAGGAAGGGTCCTAACCTTCAGAAGACATACCCCCGAGGAAGGACGTTCGAAAGTGCCAATAATTTTCTGACATAAACGACGAAACGCCATCTTTCACGCGAGCCGTAAAGTTTCGGGCGAAGGAATTTCACGGGGTTTTCGAAAAATGTCCGTAACTGGCCATCTGTCTGTAGCCCGGGGCCAAGCTATAAAAGACTACCGGGACAAAGTATTGTGCGAAAGAGCTAGAAAATTCGAGAATCTAACCTTAAAGTTTGTGTCCGTATTCGTAAGTTAGGTTAGGTTATGTTTGGCGAAGAGATATCTCACGAAGGATACCACAGGGTGAGCTAGAAAGTCTAAGGAGCATGAAGGATCTTCCTGCGAGTATAAAACGATACACGGAATATCGAGCCGCCATCAATAGCTACACGGCACATAATTTACGAGCTCGATCGAAGCGGACAGTCGTTAAGCGAAACGATTCCGTCGGGGAGTTCCAGTGGAGGTTATTGCATCGCCACGCTTCTCCATGATCGGAAGCTTAATTTATGCGTGCTAGGATGTATCCAGTGGTGATAGTGTGCTTATACGTATATATAATATATCAGAGAGAATACCCACATGACACATGAGTATACTGAGGAAAGGTTATGTATTCTGAATATGGGTGGGTGGAAATCAGGAATGGTCCTGAAAACCAGTTAGATATTGGTGTATACAGTGAGTATATGTTTCAAGTAGAGAAATTGTAGCTAGTCGATAGGCTGCGTAGCAGTTGGTTATGTATCTGACAGCTACGCAGGAGTGTCCACCAGGCACTGCGTAAAGTAAAATAGTCCACAAGTGGCTTACGCAGACTCTTATGGTGTAGCTGGATGGGATAGATCAGCAAAGTAGCAGTGAAGTGGCGACTGAAAAATCGCCTACATAATTATTCGCCATGAAGGCCATCCTGTGCGTTATAGGCTATGTGTTAGTGCCAGTGCGTGAGAGTGAACTTGTATGTGAATACTATACTGAGAGACTCAAGATGGGGAACGTAGTTGGACCTGTTCTGGATACTGGTCTTAGCGAAATAACCCCAAGATTCCAATGAGTATTCAGGATTTTTGTGTATCGTCATGGTAGTTTTGAATACTCAGCATCAGGTTGCGTAGAGAGAATCACTTAAATTATAAAACTATGTGGACCGCTGTAAAGAGAGTCCATTTAAATTGTTAAACTATCAATTACAACTGCCATTAATGTAAATTTTGAAAGCACAATTTAACTTGTATCAAAGTTCCAATTGGTTTTACAATGTCTACCTCACAGGCTTTTATTTCAGGTTGATCAAGAGTTCATGGTGTACTAACGATAGCAACAGGATGGTGCATAGTATAGGCACAGGTTCTTACTAGATTGTACCTGCATTGGCAATTGGTACAGGGATGCTGAGCAGAGATCAGTGAGAGAAGCCAAGGTCTACGCGAGCGATGCAAACTCGCACATACGTTCACGCCGGTCATTCAGAACCGGCGGCAGAGAAAAAAAGGTCTTATCCTCAATGGAGAATGAGCGTATACATATGTAGTGTGCGAGAACTGGAAATAGGTACTGGACCCAGCATCCTCTAGGTCTCCACAGTCTCCTTGATCTCAACATAAGAAAATATAAGTAATACCTGTATACTGCAAAATATTCCAGGCTTCCCAAAAGCTTCAAAAATGAATAAAGAAAATGATTCGTTCTTTTTGTCATATCTTTGGAATTTTTTTTAAAACTCTTTCCTACGGAATTTTCCACAGCTCCTATGACCCATCCACTTCTGTTTTGTGAACCCACCTTAATCGAGAGCCCAAGGCACTGGATAGAGAACGTGTTACCGGTAGTAACATGAGAGACAACCTGACAGCTGGACGTGACGGGATGACGTCGTGTAACGGTTCGAGAGAGATGGGGTAAAAAGAGTGAACGGAAGAGAAAGAGAGAGAAGAGGAGGAATAAAGAAATGAAAAAGGAGACAACGAATATGAAAGGTGGGGACCCAAAAAAAAAAATGAACAAAGATTTCAGCGTCTAAACGACGCGTAGGCTTCGATGATAGAAATATATCATAGACTTCTATATGGTTCTTTAATTCGAATTATCAGGAAGTTCCTGAATTACTGATATTCGCAGCCAATATTTTTCCCACCCTCGTGAAATTAATCGGCGCTTACAAAATCCGAGGAGAATCCATTGAAACATTTGTAAATTTTTACGTTACGCGTCAAAGAGAACCGGGCGCCTCCCCCCTTCATATTTACGTCTACGTTTTCACTGGTATAAATATATTGATATTCTATAATACACAAGTATAGTAAATAACAGACGTAGAAAGTGTTATGAATAATACGTGTCATAAATACATATACATATTTATACACATGAACGAAGAAAGAAATCGATTAAATCAGACGCCAGGCGTCACGTCGTCGCGTCCGTAAAGATCTACACGAGAAAGTCCCTTTCCTTTAATTACAAAGCTAATGAGAAGTGTCAACCGACACAATAATAGAAATCGCCTATTTTTTTTTTTTTTTTTTTTTTTTAAAAA
>NW_014333681.1:103145-108968 GCF_000341935.2 Cephus cinctus | reverse complement strand
AATCGCCTTTTTTTTTTTTTTTTTTTTTTTCAACAAGAGTTCACGACAACCGCGACAAATGTGACAACATACCAGATGGAGAATATAGAGAAAGTCTAGGATTTAGTAATGAAATAAAGGAGGTTGAAGAATTTTTCAAAATTTACAGTCTCACCACGACCTACCGAAAGGGACATTGTGGACATTAAATGCCCATTGGAATTCTCGGGAAGGAATGAAAGGAGGAGAAGAGGGGAGAAAATAGAAAAGAAAAACGTGGGACGAGATAAGACGATTAGAACAAAGAATTCTGAAGCACGCAATGCGATAATTTGTGAGGTAGGCTACGACCCCGTCCTTCCCAGTGCTGTGCACTCCGTGCGCCACTGTCCCCTGTCTGCGCTACCGCCTGAGGAGCCTCCCCCCTTGCCCCTTGCCAAGAATAATTGTTCCCCTCTCCGCCCGTCTACAGGAAGGACAGAAACGTGCATGCCGGGTAATTTCTAGCGGAGACCAAAAGAGCGAAGGTGCAACAGGTGCAGCCAGGGGTTGTAAACCCGGCATGGGTTGCGTGCGAGCGGAAAGCTCCGACTTCCGGAACATTAAGAATGTAAATCAAGTGTGTCTGCGTAGGTGCATGCGCAGCAGAAACGAAGTCCGACCGCAAGAAAGACCTAAGGGAATCTCAGAGATAATATTAATCCAAATATAGAATGGGAGTATAAGAGACTGCTATCACGATGAACTTTAACGAGGCGTCGCCATTAACGTTGATAGTCCTGGCTATATAGTAATTGACTTGGGTGTATCGATATTTAACAGAAATGATCTCTATAGACGCTCGACGTTCTAACTTAAAGTGCAATAACTTATTATGCATGTGTATATATTGCTTGGATAGTCGTCTAGTGGCTAGAGTCGATTTTGTAACGTGAATACGAGAGAGAGAGAGAGAGAGAGAGAGAGAGAGAGAGAGAGAGAGAGAGAGAGAGAGAGAGAGAGAGAGAGAGAGAGAGAGAACTGTACACGGTTGGGCGATACGCAAATACGTGCCTGAACAACTTGAGCTCGATATCGCGTCGATACTGACTGTAAGGTAGAGATAGAAGAGAGAATTAAAAGGAAAAGAAATAAAAAAGGACAAGGATGCACATTATAGGCAGAAGTGCAGTCCTCGTGCCGTAATCGGCGCAAGTAAGGCTGTGCGGCCTGGTTGTTTGTATCTAGAGCGGAAACATAAGAAAAACGAAATGCAACCTGATGCGTACTCGAGACGCAGTCGTAATCGTAACCGTACGCAGTCTCCGTTCCGAGAGGGAGCGAAGTAAGTAAAGCAAACGTAGTCGGCGTATACAGGGTGATTAAAATTGACGAAGGATTCATACACAGGAAAGTGAACGGGATGCGTTTTAAACGGTCGAAATGGGTTAAAGGCTAATTCACATAATGACTGATCGCACAACAGGCACCCTGGGACTAACGGGACAGTCTGACGTGAGTCTTGAAATATTTCTTGCCTCGTCGTCTCACTCGTCCTCGACCGGTCGCGTCTCTTTATTATATAGTCTCGCCAAAAATTCTACCGCCCGTACCTGACAGTCTGGCGCGTCCGTTGCGCAGGCCTGTAAACTCTAATCCCACCTCGACGGCCTGGAACACGCCGTAATACACTTGTAAAACCTCAATGCCCGTGTTATCTGCCTCGTCCTCGGAACGAAGGAAAGTGATGACGATCGTCCGAAGACAATCCTCGTGGGGTTGTGGGAACACGGAAAAATACGTCGACGTAGAGAAGGCAACGAGTATACGAGGGAAGCCATTTTCCCCAGCAGCGCGCATGCGCGAGAGTCTCTGGCGTACCCGTCGTATTCCGAGACAATGGCGACAAATCTATTGCGCTTCACGAGGACGTTCCTTAGGCCTGTAATTAATCACACGTAACATACGTACGTGGTACTGGCGTTGACGACACTTCCGGTGGATCTGTTAAGCGTAAAAGTGAGTCTCGAGCGAAAACAGATATTACGAATATTTTATTAAGACTCGTTACGGGGGTTACGTAGCGTACCGGGCGCTTCTGCGTGTCTCTACACGTAACGACGTGCATTACTATATATCACATGGACGATCGAGAAGGCACGGAAAGAATTATGCGGTCGCGAACGCTACGGAAGTCGGTGCTGGATGGCAACGAGAGAACTCCTTATCTGCTCTGATAGACTAATTAATTAAGCGATGCCCAGGAGTGGGGAGTCACCTCACGCTACTGCAATTTTCACGTCTTGCAACAGCAGAGTACAGGGGAGGATCCGAAGGCGTACGAGGTAAGGAATCTATTCTGCTACGGACTATACGTAGCGATAGGTATCAACGTACTGTAGTAAAGTCCGCATTGCAATAGGAAGATCACGAGACACTTGTTGTATACAGGCCGGGCATGCACTATAGACATCTCCTAGCTACCAGCCAATGCGTTTCCGAGTCTCTACCAGTTTTCCCACAGTTCCGGTCTACACAATGCTGGAACGACTCTATACCCGACATCCTGTGCGATCACTACTTCCGGTGTGTAAACCCCTCTGTACCTCCGTACTTTTTTTAACCATTTTTTTTTTCATCACAGAAACGTACCAGTGAATATTCCTACAATACAATTTCACCCGGACACCTCGTATCACGTGACTGCTCGAATGAACGTTGGCACAAGGTGTCACCCGATTGCGCAACCTATATCAGGCGATACAGAAAAATCCAGCGTACGTGAGAATTCGGTGAAGTTCTGGAATATCATTAGGTACAAAGGGACCGAATTTACAAGGCGGCGTGTGACGTGCGTATGACTATGGCTTCGGACTGAATTTCTGTTAAGTAACGGTAAACGCGACGCAGACTCAGAATGGGTTGAGCAGCAGGTATTTGCAGTGTCAACCACGGTCGCATTCCAGGATGGTGTAACGACGGATGGGACAAGCCTTTACCTATCTGAGAAAAAAATCATCTGCCATCAGGACAGTTCCGAATGTTGACATCGAGAACGAAGATAAGCTAGGAATGAAATTGCAGTTGATATAGAAAAAAAAAAAGCGTACCGCCATCCGGTTATCCTACTCACGTACCTGTGTACCGAATGATCCTGACCTGTACGCGATATGGATGAACGGAGGAAAAAGGAAAAAAAATGTCAAACCGGAAACACGTAGATCCCCGTGAATCTTCCAGCGTTTATACACCGACACGCTCGAAAGCGAGTCGTGAAAACAAACGACGTTTACTCAAGATTTAACGAATGGAAAGTAGGTAGGACCACGGGCATAGGCGCCTGAGTCGCCTAAGTGGAACGCCAACGCGAATGATCGCGCGCGACAAGACGCCCGGCGTCGTTTCCTAAGAACGTGTGGATACGTCGTAAAACGTTCGTGGCCGTATTGGCGAATATTCGTGTGCCGTGTGTTTCTCGCACTGACCACATAAAAGCCACGTGGAATTCACTGCGAGGATACCCGGTCGGTGAGGATAGAGAGAGATAATTAAAAGAAGAAAAGTGTCAGAATAACAAGGACAGAATTAAATCAGCATAACAATACCATTTGACACAAACAAAATTATTTGGATATCCTATTTACACGGTGGAACAAAAGAGAAAAAAAAAGCGACAAAGTAAAGCTTCCGGGGGGGCTCTCTTTGGATTTTTACGATTTTCCATACTCCCAATGAGTGCGAGAGAGACGGTCTTATGGGCCGTTACGTGTGCGAGAGCGAGACGGAGACAGTAAATTCATTCAAATCCTATATTCAACGCCTAGTAATCCCCATCGTGAAGTCGTCACTTATCAAACTAATAGAAACTTCGCTAACGAGACGCCCGATCGCTGCGATACACATTGCGTCGTTATCCCGGCGTTACTCGACAAACACAAAGGATACCAGCAATAAGATCAATGAGTAAACGAATTATTTTCTTTTCCTTCCAAAGGATCGTCCCTCGGTACACGTGAACCTCTTTACGTGCAAACGGCAATGGAAATTTGCCCGAGCATCGCGCCTAACGACGGCAATTACACGATAAGTGGGTCAATCATTCGGGTGCATAGAGCAGCCCATAGGCGTACCTCGTACGAAGGGAAGAGCCCTATACGTCGCGAGCCCCTCGTCTTATACGTAATGAAGAAAAGATGACCGGACGTCGGGCGTCGCGGGATTAAATAAAAAAAATATTTCAAGGCGAGAGATTAATGCTCGGCCGGTTTCTTGGAATTGCATTACGCTCTTATGTGTATATATATATATATATATATATATATATATATATATATATAGTGCGTAAGTATGTAGCGTCTTTATTTTTCGTCCTTCTAGATTATTTGTTCTTCGTTACACATATGTAACTACATAAAGATATACATATATAGGTATACAGTATTTATTACATACGCGTAATAACGTGCGATAATTTTCCTCGAATCGCTTAATCGAGATTGACTCGAAGCGAAAGAAAAAGCCAAGCAGAGTCCGACGGACGATAACGACCACTGCGGTCATTTATGGCATGCGTATATATGTATTACAATGTAAATAGCATAGGGCAGATGATAATTGAAAGGCGGTAAATTTCAAATCTAACCAAGAGGCAGCGACAGGTGCTGGTGCTGCCCCCCTCGAGCCGCTCCCGAATGAATTTCAGATTCGTACTTTCGATTAGAATTATCTCACTGACATCGCAGCCTCCGACGAATAACACGAGCCAGACGTTACTACCGTGCGCGAGGTTATCCCGCACAATCGCCAGAGACAATAAACAAGCGACTCATTGACCCGATTTGCTCGAGTGAAAAGAACGAGACAAGAAGCGAACATTCCGAAGACACAGAATGAGATCGACGCGTAGCGTGGAAAGAAATCAAGAGTGGTGGCACGTGGGGGCGGAAGGGGGTGATTTGCCGAAAATTTTTAGCTACAAGATTCCTGACTTCTTGGGAGCTTCTTGTCAGTAGCTCATATGTATATGTATACATATAGAGTCATAATAAAAAACCGCGCGTGAAACGCCTAGAAAATGCAGAAACGTTGAGCAAATTGCGTGAGACCGAGTGGACTCTTAGAGAGAGAGAGAGAGAGAGACGGACTTATAGAGGATACGAGAATTGAGAGTGCGACGAGGCGACGAGACGTAAAAAGAGCGAGAGGGGAGGAGGACTAGCCAAGAGAACGTTAAGAGGAAAACAAAATGGAGAAAAAGCCGCGATCCGTTGCGCCCGTCGCGAAGAATACAGCTTTGTCACCGTGTGAATTTCTCTCGTGGCTCGTAGAGGCGCCTTTTGTTTCGAAGGAGGGACGAGGTGGGGGGGGCAAAGAAAAAATGGAAAGGAAAAGGCAAGCGACTACCGTACTACTGTGACCGTCTGTGCTGCATGTGTCTCTTTGTGTCGAGTGTGTCTGCTTCTTTTTTTGACAGATACGTGGAAACTGACACCCGATATGGGTATATGGGGGATATTCATGAAAAATGACAGAGTGACGCGAATGATTTCTCCGGACGATTCGCGTCGGTGGGAATGACGCATTATGGAGTCATTGGGCGATCGCCGATCGATGGGTAACGCTATAGGTATAGAAATGACCAGTGTTGGTACACCTGGCGTTTTATTGACATTCGAGCCGTGTCAAGTGAGACGAGCGAAATAGTAAACGTCAGACGGAAAGTTGGAGAGATCGCGGAGGTATTGAAATTTTTGGTTTTTTTTTTTTTTTTTTTTTAGGTAAATCTATAAAATTTCATATTTCACGTGGTTCACTTTTTTTATGGATACTCCTGACTGCTCATATCTACGTTGAGGTTCGTTCTAT
>NW_014333681.1:78741-102782 GCF_000341935.2 Cephus cinctus | reverse complement strand
GAAATTATATTGGATTCGGTGGCGCTTCCGTCAGTTCGCATGTGAGCGACAACGACATACGAAATCACGTACGCCGCGGGGATGCCGGAGCCCAGAGGGCAGGATCGTATATACGTATGTTACACGGGTCTTACAATGGGCCCCTATTTTTTAATGTCCACCCGGTAGGAGAGCTCGTCACGTTTTCTATAGGGACAGCTGTGTACTAGGCTTTCCATCGTGGTCCCATAGAAATTGAAAAACGTGTATGCTCTTGGATGATGGGACATTGTTGTGCGTGTACCCGTAGGGAGAGGCAATCTCGAAAGATTCTCGTATAGTGATTCGGATTTTGAAAAAAAAAAAAAAAATTTTTTTTTCAAAAATTTTTTCAAAAATTTATACACTTCAATAGCATACACAATTAAATCCCATATACCACTGCCGTTTATACCTGAACTCAATGATAAAGTCGGGTGTCCAATGAAGATGGAGGTTATTAAATTTTTCAAAAGAATCGCAGAGTCGCTTTCGCGCGACAAAGGCGTCGGTAGCGTGGTGAGTCGAACGAATTAAAAGCGTAATCGCGGGTTAAACGGTGTCCGCCATGCTCGCCGGTTAATAACCGAGAAGAGCCGACCTTGTCGGCGACTAAACGGGCTAGGCCGAATAAAAAGAAATTACCGAGCATACAGGCGGTAATGTTTACGCTCATACAAAAAACCGTAAACGGACACACTCGCGCTCGCGCACGCATTAACAAAGCATTCCACCGGCTTATTCGACAGGTAAGGTGCGCGCTGCTGATACGAAAATTCGTTTGCAAGGTAAACCAAGAAAAATGAAATCTCAAAGGGGGGGGAAAAAAAAAAAAGAAACGTCAAAAAAGACAACCAAGTGAATATCAAAGAAACCACGGGGATCCCCCGAGGTGCATAAATCACGAGGAGTTTTTAATACGACGGGGAACCCCCGGATAGGGACTTCATTGTTGAGTCAAGGAAAGGAAAAGGTGTCGACCGTAAAACTTCGTCGTAAACGTATCCGAGTTTCATTTAGCATTGCGAGAATAAGAAGAGAGAATGAAGACACACAAAAAAAATAATACAATCCCCCCTCCTCCGCTACTCCGTAAAAAAATTTTAAAAATCCCAAAACTAAAAAAAATTTCTTCTGCCTTAAACTATATGACAATTAAATTCGACTTAGCAAAGTTATAAAATATCTGCAATCTATATATATATATATATATATATATATATATTGGCAAAAGCCAAGCCTTTTTCTCAGAACACGATTCGCTCAGAATGCACCTCGATGCTCCCAGTACGTTGATTTGGCATTGTGATGCAAATACCCCACGAATCGTGTACCAGGGCAGAGAGGATCTCTTTGAAGCTTTTGCTCGATACGCCCAGGCGAGAGCTCAAGGAACTTTAAATAACCGGCATATGTGTGCATACACACGTGAAGAGTACCCAGGGGTACCATACGAGACAGGAACCCCATGTACCATCGATATACAAAGTTACAGTATGAACCCATAGCGTACAGAAGATACACAGCTGTGCTCGTTGCATCTGGTATAACCGACGATCCACTTGCACGCATGTGACTCGGGCTTTAATATTTGAATAAGGAGCGTAGGCTTGACCCGGCATCGAACCGCGTACCGTAATCACGCCAACATTGTGCACTATAGATTACAGGGTAGAGAGAATACGCACGTACGTATGTACTGCGCTCGGTCGGCATGTATAATGTAGCAGGATAAGCGCGAGAATGCGAATAGGAAAATTAAAACAAAAAAAAATGTAAATAAAAAAAAGAACTCAGAAGCCCAAAAAAAAAAATCATGATCCTAGACAATGTTTTCGCAAGAAAAAGTGTCTCGAAAGTTGACCTTTACGGTGTACGAGAAAAAAAGAAGAAAAAAAAATCCCTATACAGGTGTACCAATCCAACTGGTTTTCAAGGTGCACCAGTTCGTCTAGGTTTCCCAGCTGTTTCTCGAAAGCCCTATAGGCGTGCTAGTTTCGAACTTTTTTCCCTACCCATACGTCACCACGGAGAATGGAAGCAGTGCTGCCAATCGAGGGACGAAACTTCAGCGCGAAATCGGGTACAAAGGTAAAGGCCTGTTCCACGCCGTCAAGGCGTTCAACGAAACGTGGACTTCGTGGGGGGATTTCCCCGGCCGGGCATGTCTCCTCTGGGTAAATATGAATGACCGCGGATACAACTATGCGCGGTTGCTGTGGCAACAGTCAGAAACGCGTTTCTGCGCATGCGTACGCGAACATCGTCGAACAGGATGGACGACCTACGCGTGGATGGACGAAACCGACTGGCGTCTGGATGTATGACGCGACAATGAATCAGAACCGGAACCTTCGGCATTCTCGAGAGGCCGCTACCATCGCTGGGCCCTATATACGGTGTATATATATATATATATGGCTGTAAAGTGTATATACAATATGGGCCCAATGAGAAATCGATAATGCATAAGGCCGACCTGTATTTTCCCATTTCAGAAGCCCGCAGACTGAATCGTTTCTCTACTAGTAGCCATAGTCATTGGTACGTTAGAGGCAATATATATATATATATAATTACTGGTACAACTATTTATCGAGGTGATCGATGCTCTTGTGCCAGCTGCTGAAACCGATAGTATTCATCTGGCAACGAGGGCACTTAGGGGAGAAAATCAAATGAATGGCCGATAACCCATTCGAGTAGATTAACAAGGCAGCCTCTCGTTGATCCATACTCGAAAGTAGAGTCTGTTCGTGCTAGTTCCTTTACAGCGACGGCAGTCCTGTACTTTCTAGATTGAATTTTTATTCGCCCGTTTTATCGCGCGTGTACGCGACGGCACTAGACGGCAATGTCGACTGTATGAATCAGCCATAATGACTTTTTCCTGGTTTCCTGATTTTTTTCTTTTATACGACAGTTCCAAGAAAAGTGGTCTAATTAAATAATAATAATAACAACAATCGACGCATGATACGTCTAAGCCGTCCGTGACGTAATTGACACTTGGCTTCTGTTCGTTGTAAAAACAAATCGCTCGCACTGTACTACACAACGATTTCGTAGATTCTCATTGGACTGTACCGATTTTCAAAATTTTTTGATTTTGCGCGATATCGAAAAAAAAAATTATACAAGTCTTAGGTTACGATGGGAGATATTCGCGGGAGATATTCCTGCAACGATTATGTTAGATCGCGAATAATCGATAATCGAACATTTTTTTTTCTCGATACTACCGATCTCAAGGTTATCGATCGTCATTGAGAATCACTGCCGTCTACCACGCAGTAAGGGTATGCCATTAATTAAGATCACGTTTTACGAGAGTTAACTACTTATGACCAACCGAGCATCTACGAGACTTCGCCGATCTCGGCGTATAATTGTTAATTATCCATACGAGGTAGCCGTTGACGATCGCCATAAAGAATATTCGCATTAACCGCTCCTGTTATCAGAATCTACTATTAAATGTCCGCCATTGATTTTCGAAGTGACCGTAATTACGAAGTTGAAAAAAAAGGCCAATTATCATTGGTACCAGCGATAAACAACACGGCAACAGCGTAAATGACGATCGGTAAACACGTAAAAATGTTCCGCCAAAAAAAATTTGTAAAAAAAAAAATTTTCCAAAAATCTAGTAATCAAAACGATTTGACAAAAAAAAAAAAAGATGAAAATTAAAGTGAAATGGGGTCCTACGGTCCCAATTGTCAAGACTCCAGAGCGCGCGTCAACCCCGAGCAGCCCAGAGACAAAAATAAGGTCGATTTAAGAAGTCAGGGTCGGAGATCATTGACATTAGCGGCAATCACGTAGAAAGGGACACGTAAGGGGAAAAAGGGGTTAATGACGTCGTCGTTAGTCCCGGCTGCTCCCTTTCGAGCAAGCGACAGACCCACTGGAAGTACAGAACCAAGCCTGGATCTGGTTCCCAGCTCTAGACAAAACCTGAACCTGAATATATACGTATACACAATGATTGCCACCTGGTCCCAAGTGAGAAGGGCCTGAACAGTCCCACAATATTCCTCGGTCTCCGGGCATTCGAGCGTTCTTGTATAATTCGTCCCACCCTCAGGGCGACAAGTCCCAAAAAAAAAAAAAAAAAAAAAAAAAAAAAAAAAAAAAAAAAAAAAAAAAAAAAAAAAAAAAAAAAAAGGAAAACCGTAATACCCATTCTCGGCCGAATCACGTGTCGTGGCGCCAGGTGAAAATTGGGCCTGATAGCATTGCCCGTGTATCAGCCGTTCTTCGCCGAGGCACCGGTAGCCTGATCGGACGCTGGTATATGTGCAGCGGGCACGTACGAAGTTCACTAACTCGAAACCAAGGTAGTGAATCAGGCCCATGGAACGAAAGTGGCTCCCGTAATGGGCATGATGACAAAGGGCTTTGTGTCGGTGGACACATTGTAAGAAGAGTCCTGGTACATTATAAGTCGGTTATAGGTTGGTAGGTGGGTATATAAGCGTGATGGAAACTGGAGCAGGTCATCCCGATTTGTCAGTGTATAAGATGGTGGAACGAGTTTGGCAAAATCTTTAAGACGCCACCCGTCTAGGTGTGACCGAGAGAAAACTTCCGGCGGAAGCGTTCGATTTCATGATTTAAAAAAAAAAAAAAAAAAATTACCACAAGCTACAGTAACGCCGTTAAGTATAGACCGGATCATTACGCTTTCGGAATTTTTTGGAGAAAAAAAGGGTTCGAAAAAAAATTTCGAGCAAGGTCAATTCCCAAGTTACTCAATTTAATCGATCGACAGATCCTCGTTATATAAATGAACTGGTTTTCGTAATATAATTACGATGATTCACGAGAGAAATCGATCTCGACGACGTTCTAGAAAAAATCACGTTAAATTTTTCAAATTTCCCGCGCGACTCGACTGCCCGAACAAATCGTAAATCCAACATGGCGACCGAGCACCGATCCACCTCTCGAGCGGCTCCTCACTTCGGCGAGTAAACTATTACGTCGTACTAGAGGGTCTTTGCGGTTACGCTCGAGGCGTCCTTTGACCTGACTGATGATGATGACGATGATGCCGAGCGACGTCCAGAGACGTCACTTCCTCATCCGGCATGGTCCCGGCGCAATGAGCCAAGCGATTAATGAAAACGGCTCTGCCGCCCATCGTCGATCCTTACTTGCACGACCCGTAATTAAGATCAAGACGGGTGCGCGAGTCAGTCGTGTGGTTATGTGTACGAGAAGAAGACGGAGAAAAAGAAAGAATTATGGAGAAATAGGTTCTGGGTAATTTATCGTGTTTATCCATACGCTCAAGAAACCAAATGGTTCCCCCGACCGCATCGAGCGAACCAGAGAGACCATTGCCTGTATGTATATATATGCACGTAGCACAGTAATAAGTTAACCAGTAGATACCGAACCGTCCGACCGACTAACCAGCCAACCAGTTGACCAACAATCCGACCGCGACGAGCCGCGTGTCTTTCGTTTGGCAAACGTCGTGGAATTTTTGTCGCCATTTTGCACGCGCCCCTTTATTACGTTCTTTGCGGCGGCGCGACGCTCTGCGGTTCGCGAGATATTCCCATTGGACGGGAAAAAGGAAAAAAAAAAAACAGAGAAATTCTAAAGATAAAAATATAGGATCCTGCGCGGATAAGGTGGCTTCGAAAGGTTAAGAATGTCAATTGTGTGAATTATGGAGAGAGAAAAAAAGTTGCAATTCCCTAGAGAACCAATTTTGCATACGCCGGGATCAGCTGGTGACGTAACGATACGAATTCTCAAAGTCAAAAAGATTCACTTGCTGACTTTCGTATGTACAGTTAAGATTTTTCTCGCAGTGGTCCAGATAGCCGACTCACAGACTCAGCGCGCCTGTAATAACTTATACGTGAAACGTTCGCGATCCGTGAGGGAAGCGCGTCTGCCAGTCGGTCTGTTATATTCGACGCAGGAGAAAAGAAAAAGAAAAGGGGGGAGAGAGAGAGAGAGAGAGAGAGAGAGAGAGAGAGAGAGAAAAAGAGAGAGAGACAAGAGCAGAGAAGAGCTTGATTCAGAGTTTCGGAATGCCTGACCGTAGGAAGCCCCGAGGTGATCCCTTATAAGGAAGCTTTTCAACATATATGGGTTTTTAGTCTTGAGAGCGGCGTTTTATAGGAGGCACGCTGTGGTGCGAGATTAAAGGAGGAGCTGCGCCGATCTCGGTGAGAGACTGTGAGAGAGGCATAAGAAAAGAGAGGGGAAGGGAGAGGGGAGGTAGAGAGAGCATGGAGAAATAAGTCAAGGAGTAAAGTGAGCAAGCTAAAGAAGTTACTTTGAGAAAATGAGTATATGTATCCTTTCGTACCGAGAGAAAGAGAGGGGAAGGGAGAGGGGAGGTAGAGAGAGCATGGAGAAATAAGTCAAGGAGTAAAGTGAGCAAGCTAAAGAAGTTACTTTGAGAAAATGAGTATAAGAGAGAGAGAGAGAGAGAGAGAGAGAGAGAGAGAGAGAGAAGAGAAAAGCGTTAAAAACAAAAAATAATACAATTTAGTGAAAAAAAAAGTTGGATAAAGAGGAACGAGATAATTGTGGAAAAAAAATTAATAAAATCAAAGAATTTTTGTACGATGAAAAAAAAATGTATCGAGTAAATCGTAAGCAGACACGTGCGCCAAATTCGAGCCTGGCGGACAGTCCGGGCACTATCCGCTTTCGTAACAAAAGGGCCTTCGGGAGGTCGTTCTCGAGGAAGCTATGAGAGAGTCCAGGTAAGAGGACCGCATGCGAGAGAGACCGATACGGGGGCCCTGGGGACTTTCTGTGCTGTTCGGCTAACGGGGCCCACACGAAATACTTGGATCTCGTCAATGTTGGGACTTACTAGTCACTTGGTATAGGGGAGTCTCGTGTGCTAGTAAATTATTGGAATGGCCTTAGGAATCGAGTAGGTATATAATCAGCTTTAAAAATTTCTAAGCCATAAATATCAACACGTGTAAAGTTATAATTTTCCTCTCTCTCTCTCTCTCTCTCTCTCTCTCTCTCTCTCTCTTACTCTTTTATTTTTCCTTTACACTATTCACGTAATATATTCCCCGTTACGAAAATTCCATCGTAAGGGCTCTTGCCCCTCGACCATAAATTAATTCTCGGAACAAAGAAACGAATTGGTAGGTTAACCAAGTGCATACCTACTTCCTCTGGTATCACGACCAGGAAGTCTCCTATCGCGATTTAACTATAGTTGAACCACAGAGATGACTATCTCAAGGAGTGTCGTCCAGCTCTTTGGCGGACGGTTTTGCAACGTATCGTTAAAGAGGATCGTGGTTCGACTATCGGTATACCTTAATGGCACGACTTTCAATGGGTTTGCAAAACATCATTTTTCCCTATAAATTATCGATCAGACCCGAATATCTACATAAGATAAAAAAAACGTAGTACGAGAGCAGTGACGTAACGATTGCTAAAAAAATAATGATTTCAAAAAATGTCATTTGCAAGAACAATGATATCCCTCTCACCTCTTTCATCCCATCCAGTCTACCCAGACTCTTCGTTCCGCGTAGCGGCGGAAACACAACGTCCTGCCAACCGGAAGTGGTTGTAGCACACGATTGGGGTTCACCGACGTTAAGACCTCTGGCACGACTCTTGCTCTTGCGCTTGTCCAGGAGATGCTTGGCACGGGACTTCCGGACTGGCGGGGCTTCATCTTCAGGATCACTCTGCACTTCCCATCTGGACGGCGATTTAAAGCGTCTCCTTGGCGTCGTCGGCGAGGTCACTGGCGAGGTCAGCCTCTGGACCAGGGTGCCAAACATCGTCATCATTGACACCGCGTATCAATTTCAATTGCCTCGCACAATTATTTTCACTCTCTTGCAGTTGTCATTGCCACCGGGATCATTTTATCCCCTGAACTCTTCTTCTTATCATTATCACTGGTACCGCGTTAAGCACTCTTCTCTTCGAATTCTTCTATTATCACTGCCCCGTCAATGCTACTAGTTTGTTTCTCCTATGAGTCACACGGAATGCATCACAAATTCGTCAACGAGATTTTCAACATTTACAATCTTTTCTCAATGTACGATTCTATTAATCACTTTTAAATCGAATTTTCACTGGCACACTGTTCCGTACAGTCTGATTTAGATCATTTCATCCGTAACGTTATACGCTCGATAATAACGACCGATCGATTTATTCCAATTTGGAACGTACATCTATCTGGATATATACAGGAATATATGCCGTTTGACAAGCGAACTCGTGTAACGTGTACCGCGTGTACGTAAATACGTACTGCACCGATGACACTGTCAAGGATGCTTTCGAAAGAGTCAAATTTAAAAAAAAGAAGAAAGAAAACGTCGTAAAAGAGCAGGTTTGCAATATCAGCGTTCGTGCCGATTACGTTAACGTTAGTCGCGAATACGTGGCGCTGAGAATACGCCCAGGATACATTGGCATCCGAGCAATGTACGGACTCCGAGTCTCAGTAGCAATGCTTATACTTGTACTCTGCTCACATACGTCTCGATCAATATAAGCATATGATCCAGTATACAAGTTTCAGAAGCATAAGGCCCAATCGTGCGTTCGCTTCGAACCAGGTAGGTATTTGCCTTGAGGCGTGCAGCACTCTCACAAGCACTGACTGTCCGACAGCAGCCAAAGCAAAGCAGCTCTCTCTGCCGAAGGAATGAATCCGAGAGGTACGTTAATATCCAGCTGAATAAATTGAGTTCAAGTTGTCTTTGAGACGTTAAATAAGATCGTCACCGATCACTCGCGAAAACATCTTCCTTTTATAAAGGGGAAAAAAAAAACCGTTACAATTTCTTTACGAACGTTGCGGGCACTCGCGTGCAAATGAATCCCGAGTACAAGGGAAGTAAGCGCGTTTAAAATGGCCTCGTTATCGTATACAAGAAACTTTTATACAATTGTATGCATAAAACACGCGACGTTACGAGCTACGATCGTAGTTGGACGCACCTCGATCACTCACTGCGTACGGAATTCAACTGGTCGCGCTGAAGACGGCGGCTCCCGACCGGTTGGCCTCGCTGGCACGAGACTCGACGATTACTCCCGAGCGCCGCCGAGCGACGACGAGTCCGCACGAAGTTAGCCGAACTACGCCGGTTGCCATAGTAACCGGGACTTATTTCGCCCTGAGGCCTCCGCGCTGTATCACGGGCCCTCGAATCTTGCTTGAGTTCGACGAAAGGGTGTTACCCCAGGACGAGTTGTGCGAGCTACGTGAAAATTGCATGGTTAACATTCGGGGTTAGGTACGACGAGTCGATTACGATGCTCACGATGTAATCGGACAGGGAATGGTAGCTCCAGAGGTTATGGAGTTCGTCAATCGCTAAGAGAGGGAGACACTGATTTGTGTATCTTGCTTACCTACTACCTTCTCCTGTGCTGCTATTTGCATGGGAATGTTGCACGATGTTTTGCTGGTAAGGATTTTACACGGTTTCCGTAATACCGCGGCGTTCTAGACTGAATTTCGCAATGGCGCGAGACGAAAGGGAACGATAAAAGATGGCGTATCGTACGCTCCTCGCTAATCGTGTGTCTGCTTTATAGGTGGAAGTGAGAGTGGATACCGTGATCAATCATACAGTCCTGTCACTCCGTACGGAGCTGCTCGTAATTGAAGTTTTGATGATCATCAGCCTTAATGACATAATTAATAAGGAGCGTGGATTGGCCACTGCGCACAACTATCACACTGAGACATTTTGGTACGCGCACGAGGTTCCTTCACGTACGATGAATCAACGGAAATCCAGTCCTGGTCACGTTTCAATTAACAAAAACGTGCCAGCTTCCTCCGTTAAGCGCAAGAGACATACAGCTCGGGAAAAAGAAACAATAAAAAAGAGGATAAAGAGTGGAAGCAGGAGAAAAGAGAAAACTCCTCGGAAGGGAAAAAAATGCCCCAGTACGCGTACGTGGCCCGGAAACTGATCGGATCGAACGTTCCAGGAATGCCACCGAGAACGAGGAGTCCGCAGCTGTTTATGGTTATACCTAGTGTATCCTAACCTCTAATTTTACTGAAACCAGTGAAATAGAAAAAAGTCTATCAACGGTTACGATCCCGTAGGTCCAATTTAGATGGAGAACCTAAGTCACTGTGGACTACCTAATTCGAGTGCCACGCCCTTTTTTTTTTCTCGAGACCAATTACCAAGAGTCCGTCGCTTCTAATTTGGACCGAAAATTTTATAAACAAGGTGGGTATCGAGCTGAAGTTTTTCAAATTTTTCATTAAACCCAATATCGACATCCTGACCAGGGTCAACATTCTTGGACACTTCAGGCCGTCTCAGGTTCGATTTAATGCATTGGTGGAATCGTTACGGACCAATGACGCGGCATTCTTCGTGACGGGATCGGATTTCCGATTAGGTGCTGGTATCGATAGCCTGGAATGTGGGTGCAAGAAATGGGCAGGACTCGCACAAACTCCAAGAAAGAACATGATACACTGTCTACGAGGTGTCTCTGTCCTCCGGCGATTCCAGTCTCCTTGTCAATCTAATGCACAAGCACTGCGCGGCATGGCCATTATCGCCAGCAGGAAGTTGAAGGTGGTCGGCCCCTTCGTAGAATTGATTAGCTTGTTTGACGCTTCGGAACGTGAATTAATTAGGCCTCCTAATTATCAGGCTCTTATCGGGCCAAACGATTTACCGTTCGACGTCACGTTTCTTCAATCACAGAATAAGGTTAGCACGTTCTAGGTCAAATATTCTAGAAATGCAAATGCACATTTTAAACCGGTACAGCACGTAGCATACGTTATCCGTTAATTTACAATTTTTAAAGAATCTCAAAATTATTTCAGGATTACCCTTTTGACACCCGGCCCCCCCTGCGGTACACGGGCCATACGCCCCTGGTACAATCTCAAATAATTCAAACGGCTTATCCGGCAATGAAAGTGATAATACCGGGAGAGCCGAAGGAGGGATTAAAAAAGAAAAAATCTCAAAGCAGCGACAGAATCTGAAATCTCGAGAGGAACCTCCGTGAATCTCCGGAGCTCGTAAAGAGATAGTAAGCCAACAGTTAAATTCTCAACGCGGCGACAGGTGGAAGTGAAATAAATTTCAACTATCGCGGAATCGTGTCCAAGAGAGCCAGGGCATGTCTCTCTTTATTTTTTTGTACACCAATGTGATTTACATTGCTTCAACCATAGCTGTTCTGTATATATTTATATACATACTCATATATATATATATATTCAACAGACGCTATATATTAAATGGCATACCTCGAGTGGATCCCTAAGTAAAAGAAGTAGACTCCTGGCTGCACATTGTTTTTCGTGGATCCTCAGCATCCTGACGCAACATCGAGTCTCTTGCTATATTGCAAAGCTCCTGCTGCTGCTGCCGCCGTTACTGGGGCTACGTGTAGTATCTATATACATATACGTATAGTATCTATACGTACGTATAGACCAAGCTACCTATACCAGTAACCTATACCTCGCGCGGGCAGGTACAGCAGAACCGAACGTTTCCGTTTCTTCGACAAGAAGCACCGAGTAACACTCGATCCAAGTCAAGTTCAAGTTATATCCACTTCCGACAAGCACCGGTAGAAAAGTACGTAGAAAAATCCATAGAAAATGGTATTGTGCTCGGGTACGGGTGTAGGGACTTTTTGTCGAGTCGTCGCGCGGTATACCGACGTCCCACTAGGAACACGTACGTGCTCTAACGAGTCCTAAAGTGGTACCATACACATTTATGTGCTCGGAGCTCCGTCAGACTAGATAAAGTCTACCCCCGTTGCACCAGACAAAAAGTCCATTGTAAGATTCCACTAGTTTATAGGTTAAACGCGAGGATTTCGGGTATACCGAATACGGGGGAATCCTCTACTCGCCAGAAACGTATCCGACGTGTCACGTGACCTGCGCAGTGACTCACTGCGCAGATCAGATACCCGACCGGCCCATAGGCTAACTAACAATACATAATACGGTTGCATTCCGTATCGATGACTTTTGAAAATTCATCAACGAGAAAGCTAATGAATAATCGATCGAATATCGCGATCGAACTGTGCCAGCACGAGAAACAGCATATCGACCACGCGGAGCGAAATTTTCTCCCGCCTTGAGGAATTCAAAGCGCGTTCGCGTGTCCGGTATAAGTGCACTGCCGGGGCGCGGGACACTCCGAGAAATATTATCCTTTGATCTCGCTGCGGGTCTGAAACCGACGTGGAATTAACGACTGACAGCCAGTTACCGAAGCCGCCCTACCCAGTTGTTATCACTCATAATCAAAAAGACGGAAGTAAAGGCTCCAAGATACATTGAAAAATATTGATGAACGCCAAAGATTTTCCAAGTGCCATCATTTTTCACAGCATCCAGCATCCCTTTGTGATCCTACAGGAAATTGTCCCCTCCTCATACACCGTGACTATAGAAGGGGCAAGTGTTCGGAATGGACCATAAAACAAGTGCCATCATTTTTCACAGCATCCAGCATCCCTTTGTGATCCTACAGGAAATTGTCCCCTCCTCATACACCGTGACTATAGAAGGGGCAAGTGTTCGGAATGGACCATAAAAAAATTCTATGTACAAAAAATTTTTTTTTTTTTTTTTTTTTTTTTCCAAAAACCTCAAAGCTCAGACTGGCAGTTCCGATTGGTACGGCGCATTAGGCGTCCCCGGTGCGTCACTCTATACGTAACCGAGCGTGGAGCATACAGTAATGGAGAATGCACGGATAACGAGTAAGAGTTATGCCCCGTCATAATTTGCAATTTAGATTTCATTATCGCTACCTGCCGTTGATACACGAGGATATGCGATTTCGTGGGCGTCGCTACTCCGTGTACTTTTATCATCCGCGTATCCCCGCCGTTCTCCGTCTCACTCGATCTCACGCTGTCACCATGGTTACCAATAACAACGCTAACCCATCCACGTACCTTCGACCGCGTAACCAATACGCAGTAACGAAGTTCGCTTAAATTTCCCTTCACGAGCTTTGGCTCGGTTTACTTTTTCCATGGTCATGTACCACGGCGTGAACGCACCTTTACATACCGGGAGCAAGAGAGACCGCGAAAAGTCATAGGTCTTCCCTAAGAAACATCGTTAAGACTAACGTGAATATTATGCAAGCATACACGAACACCAAAAGGAATTTCATAATCCAAAAGGACATTACCAAAAAGTTACGTACGCTCGTTATGACATCTCCGAGTATGGTTATGTCATGCATTCTCAACATACATACGTAAAAACTAAAGATTCGTTTATACAATGACAAATCTATCGGAACTGCATTTTATCTTCGACCAGTGCAGCCAAGTGCATACAGAAGTGCATCAAAGAACAGCAGTAGGTACCTTCACGTCGGCTTCCTCAGTACCGACTCACGTACCGGTCATTCGCGTTTATCTCTTTCTCTTTTCATATTCACTCGTACACTCTCTCCCTCTCTCTTTCTCTCCCTCCCCCCAATCCTTCTCATCACCAGACATTTCTTTCCCTTTCTACCGATCCAAGCCAAGCGCCCAGCTCGAAGATGCCAGGAATGAATTTTCAAAAAAAAAAAAATTTCCAAAAAATATCAAAGTACAATTTAAGTTTTGTAAAAAAAAAAAAAAAAATTTTTTTTATCCCCCACTGTACACGTACTGTGTCCCTGATTATTGCATTATAAATAATACCGGGTGATTCTAACCTTACCTATTACTAGCCTACCCATTCTATTTATTCCTCTTGTTATCTTAGCCGCAACCGAGAAGAAATTCAATTTGCTCGTCCGTCGGCCCGCAGTTGGCTAAACGCATTACGCATTGCGTACACGCACTCGGGTCCACCTTCCAATGGATTCCTCAGCCTCGCAAGGACAAACCCGACGCTCGCGCAGCTTTAGCCACGTTTCAAGGAAACACGTCGAATGGCATCGGGGGGGTCATAGGTCGACCAACTCTACTCGCCACGTATTACACCTACGTCTAACGTAACGTATGCCGCGTACTTAGAATTGCGACAGGACAGGCTCGGCGGACTACTGCTATAGTTTGCAATTTATAAGCGCAAGGTAGATACATGAGAATTGCCCTAATGCATCGCATGCAAAGTTAACAGTGCTCTAATCTTGCACGATGCGTGACGTCATGCCTGGTACGCATGAGAGTCGATTCTCATAACAGGGATTTTTTTTCCAGTATTTTTATTTTTCTATCTATATATTATTGCTCGTCGAATTTATAATGTAGCAAGGTCAATGACCTTGACCCTGAATTCTAATCTGTTTCGTCTATATACGGTGATCGCGAAAAAAAAAACAATGCCTGGTCGGACCGGCAATAAGGAGGCTGTGCAACGACAGGAACAATAAGAAGGGACCAGGAGTTTCTCTACAGTCAAGATGTAATTCTGTGCACGAGAAATCAGACAGTCGTTGGGAGGAGAGTACGACGGTGGCCACGTGGACACCTTGGCCGACGTGTAGCTTTCCTTCGGTGAAAGCTCGGCTTAATGTCTACAGCATCAGCAGCTGTAGACGTCCCGACTACCTGTTAGACGCTCGCTGTATGGACCAGTGGACGTGTAACGTGCTGGATGAACACGTACGTGGTACGTGTATCCGTACTGGATTAGAAGGTTGGATCGAGGAAAAAAGAAATTTTTTATTATACAATATTTTTGTTTAATTGCAGGTACCGAGAAATTAATCGAAACGTGGACTTAATGGGACACCCTGTATAACCAGTGAGATCGTAGAGTTGTATAGAAATTTTTTCAAAAAAATTTTTGAAAAATTTTTGAAAAATTTTTTACCGTCTGATTTTTCAACGAGTTCATATTTCGATTAATGGCTGTCAATTGATCGGTTATCGATCGATCTGCCGTTCGAGAGAAATCGATGCGAAATTTTATTAAGAGCATATGCAGTTGGTATAGACAATGGGGACCTGATAGATATCGGTATGGAGTGCACAGATATGATTGATCTGTCAATATGTAAGATCGATTTATTGGATATCGATAATTCAAAATCATCTGCGTACCAACATTTTTTTTTTTCTTATCGGCGCCTGATCGAGGGAATCTGGAAACGTTGTCGCGGTTAGCAGCTTCGAGATTTTTCATATTGTTAATAACAATCGTAACCTGATATCTCGCTGGAGGATCCTTTGAAGAAGTTTCTGGCGTAACGGAGCTGCTGTATGTACCGCTAGGAGCCGATACCAATCTGAGCAGTCTTAGCTTTGGTGAGGATCGTGTATACACAAATAACAATAGTAGAAACGTTTGTTGCTACCTGGAAGCATCGAGCCGCGTCCAGCTGGGAAGAGCATTGATAAAAAGGATGAAGAAAAAAAAAGGAAAAAAACGATTTTATACCCAGCAAATAGAGCTTCCGCGTATTAAGTTCTTGAAACGTAACTACTAAATATTCAGACAATGCAATTCCAAGTCCAAGCATGCGCACGGAGCGTGCATCTTAGCTCTGTAGTTTCAGGATCTAATTTTCCGGACTACCCTATACATGCTCTTTAGCTTCACCCAATAACAGGACTCATCGATTGCAATCAATAATTAGAATCGATAGTACACCAGTACCATTCGATATTCCCACTAATGAATATTCAAGCAATCCAAATATATATATATATATATATATACACACTACACAGTCCCAGTACCTAATTCTTGAAAACTGCCCTAAAGTCCCAATCCAATTTCACCCATAAACATGTCACGTTACTAGTAAAAATCGATACTATCAATGGTAGCCCCAGGGGCCATAGTACCCAGCAAGGCCCAAAATAAATGGGTCGAGATTATTTACACACTAATTTTATTCCCCCGTGATTAACTGCATACCCCGTACACTCGATGACTGAACGTTACCATTTTTCATAATCGATTCAGACTCGACCTTTGACCTCCTCTTTATTTTTTCCCAACTCATATCCGATCCCCACCGTTCAATCCCACTGGATCACAGATCCAATAAAACTGGTACCAACCTATCGACCCACACTCGCCACGATAACGCACCCACGAATTTTCACTTTCTTCTTATCCCAGCATCCAGTACCACAATTTTACATTGAAAGATCATCCTCGCGAGATCCTCATATTTTTACTGTGAAATAGAATACGAATTGACAGAAAGATAATAGAAATTCAGTATAGGCTATCCAACGTGCAGTACACGCCAATGGTAGAGTGAACGCTGGTTCTTTTGATATCTACCGGTTTCCGGTTTGTAAAAGCCTATATATATATATATACGCATAGGATATCCTCTCGTGTACAGATAACCTTCGTATAGTCCCAATACGTGTACAATGGTCCAGTAAATTGAAAAGAGCTGTGATATTGTATAACAAAAAAATTAAAATTTAAATAATTCCAAAATAAAAAAAAGGTATTACATAATCAGTCAATGATATCGACACGTGTATTTGCTCTCCACGTACAAACAGTCCAGATACCGGTAAAGGTACGTAAGATTTGTCAATGTCTACGCTGTTGCCGGTTACCGCGCACGATACCAGAAGGGATCCAGGAAATCCGATGTAAGGGAATGAAGAAAAAAAAAAAAAAAACAAGGCTAGGAAATAAATAAAATGAAATAAGAGCAAACAAGAAAGTCAATGCGTATATGCCGAGCAGATAAAAGATATGGCTATCGTGCGTTTACCTTCTAAGGTACGCGCCCATGTTTACCTGAGCATGTATAAGCAACGCTGGACATTCTATAGTGCATTCGAATGAATAAGGACGCAGAATACACGGGTAAGACAAAAGTTTGATTTTCATGACTGAAAATTTCTTTTATTATCAGTAAGAAAGCCTGATTGCGTTGACTGGGATATTTTTTATTATTATCACGCACGCGCGATCGATCGCCTCAAGATCAAAGATTCAGGGCTTCGATTGCGAAATTCGAATAAATTCCTCCGTACTGTTATTATGCGCAATGGCTTCCTACATGCCGCGCATGCGCAGATGCTCGAACCAACAATACGGTCCGAAGTATCCTTCGAATTAATTGGCAATTACTTCCATTAGCAATAGCATTAAGATGGATGGTGAAGATTGAGTCGTCAGTCCGCAATACGGCCGTAACGTTCTAACGATATAATAAGAGCACTCGATATAATTCGTCTTAATCGGTACCAGATAGGCTTCCCTCTTTGGTCCTTCGAGTCACTCGAAGTTCTTCCACCTTTCTCCTTGACGTTCGAGGTGGTCGAAGATTGGCCCCCAATTTTCTTTCGTAACCGCGAATAAAATCGTGGATTTATTACCGGTCGATCGAACGATACGCTTGCAGGCGATATTAAGGGAAAAAATTTTCAAAATTTTTTCATTCACGAAAATTTCGTCGTACTTCGTATTTTAGCGATTTTTTGTTTTCAAAAAAAAAAAAAAAAAAATCGAAAGTAACCCAACTGCACGTGGCAATGAGTCAATGGTACCGAAAGTAAACGTTATCGTCGATTAGAAACTCACCGAGAAAAAAGTCAACATTCGTAAAAGTTTGTGTCTGATAAGAGAGGAGGAGCACGAATTTTTGATAACAAGTAGATACGACGATTTGTACGCAACAGTACTACACTGTCTATATAGCATGTATACGTCTATAGCTATATATATACAGATATAGTACGAGTTTAATGGCCGGCATGTAGGCTACGGCACATAATTCGAAAGAGCGACTCTCCTGCGACAGTGAAAGTATACCAGAAGGTATATATATATACATATACGGTGTATATAAAGTATCGACCAATAGGAACGGCCCGATTTTTATCCGGTTTTCAAAAGAGAATTTTTCGAAAATCCGGTAGCTGAAGACGAAGTGGATTGGAGCTGAGAAACAAAATTTTTTTTTTTCATATTCACCCATAGGTACAGTCCATCCAAATTCTTTCCCATGGATAGTCATGAGTATATATGTATATAAATATGTATACGTCACATTATATCCTGATCATAGATCACGCAAGGGGTTGAAGGGTCGCTGGGACGGTGTGTTTTCTTAATATTCGAAGATGCGCGTGCGCGGAATAACGATTGCGTTAGGACGCCGCAAAAGGGGGAGGAAGAGGGGGAGGGGTGGTGTATTATTCTTTTCCGAAATCTTTTATTCATGAGACATTATATATACCGCGTTTCGCCATACGTGTAATTAGCGGGCAGAGCGTTGCATTATTAAATTATATTCGCGGCGTGACAATAGTCGGCAGGATCGTGAGACGGGGGCGTCGGTCGACAGTTCGCCGGTCAGACGATACGGAACTGGAGAGACAGTGAATTTCGAAAAATAAAATAAAAAAAATTATTAACATTTTTTATTGATCTAATTGAAGTTGATAATAAAAAGAAAAAAAAATCTTATAAAATTTCGACCAAGGGTCATAGCAAGCACCTACGGATTTTCAGGGACGGCTATGTCTGTCTCTGTCTCTCTCACGCGAACGCCCATAGATCCGTCTCTCTCGCACTCACGGTCGGTATAGCAAATTACGAAAATTCTTTGACTCCACCTTCTCCTATGAACTAAATATCAATCGTGGTTATATTTTCTCTTTTATGGAGTATTATTATTTTATTGGTAAGAATCGTGAAAAAATTTCATCACTGTAACCCCACGTACGCAAATGACAAGCAAATAGAAAATCATTAAAGAAATTCGTCTCCCCGCCGATCCACATAAGTCCTGTAAGACTTTCTGGTGGGGTCTATTCGCGAAAGGCAATTTCGCTTTGGTCTTTTAATCGCAGGTTACCGGGGCCGTCTGTAAAGATCCTTAAGATCCTCAATTATCTACCTTTCGAAGCTCCCCCCGCCTCATAGCACGCGGCAATAAGTAACTTTCATTTCATCCCCGCGAACCGACAGACCCCCCCGGTTTCTTAACACGTGCATTAAATATATATATATATATATATGTGAAACGCATCTTTGCCCGTTCGACCTTTCGATACGTATAAGCATACGAGCATCCATACAGGTAGGTCCAATGTCACGCATGCTACCACCTCCAGCATCTGGCAATGCCGAAAGACCGGTGCAGCCAAGGTAAACTTTTGAGACACGTGGAAATATACATATATTCAGAGTAGCGTATGAGGATCGATTTATTATTCCATATGGATACCAGAAATAATGCCCATGAGCGCAGAGCACGAACCACGTGCAAGCGTGACATCCGGCCTATCCCCTATTGACGAGCGCCCATAAGCCGTTTCACAAAAGAATCATAAGCGAAGAGAAAGGCTTATTGGTGGAAAAGAAAAAAAAAAAAAATTTCTCTTCTGCCATCCAAAATCCTGGAGGATGCGTGAATCAAGAGAAAAAAATTTCTCCAAAATTTTATTAACCCCCCTATTTATCGATATAAATAAAAGTAAACAAAGCCACGTGTCCCTTAGCCAGACACGTGTCAAGTGTCAAAACATAAAATCGACACGATACAAAATCGAATTGATATTCGCAGGAAGCATCGGACACGATGTAGCTCGGCATATAACACTTGGATTACATAGTAACCAGCGTGGCATACGTATTAAGAGTGTCGACCGTAAAGGCGCGTGCACGTGCCGGCGACCAGTCGACGCCTTTGTCCGAAGCCGTATACGAAATGTCAGACTAATATATCGAACGAGGTTGCACGATGCGTGCGAGATGAATTTAACGGTAGTGACGTAATTCCGGGTGAACATAGATTTGACGTTTGGTCGGTTGAAATTTTTACCATTTTTGACTTTACCCAGACTAGGTACCGATAAACGTCATCGGTTTCCGGTATTTTCCGTAACGCCTCCCGACAGCTTCCTCGTTTCGCGGCGGAAATGCCTGGCGAAGAGGGACGATTGGAAAGTGAATTGCCGGGAGAGAAACGAACCCGTACTATTTGCTACGTCGCGCGATGCGAAAAGGTTTAAAATCGAGTTTAAACGGTGAAAGGTCTTCGCCGCGTCTTTTATCATTACCCGTCGCTACGTGAAAAGGAGCCATTAGGCACGGGGTCACGCGGGGCTGCTGCACTCCCGTTAATAGACAGACTCGTAAATTTCTTTGATTAACGTCCACGTCTTAGACACGCACTCGCTAATTGGTATATATAGAGCACTGCCGTTTAACTACGAGTGTGGTCCAGCGCATCCTCACGTCCCGGGAGACAAAAGATTCATCCGGGAGATCGACCGAAACCGATACCATTGAAAAAAAACAAAAATCGTCGAAACCGATTAAAAATATTTTTCGAAAAATCTAATACGAGAAAAAAAAATTTTCAAAATTATTTTCAAAAAAAAAAAAAATTTTTTTTCAAATCGACAATTCTTACCACTAAAAACTCCCTGGCACAAAACTTTCCGTATACACGTAACTCAAACTCGTATTGCCGCTTCGAGTATGGAAACGTCATCGGCCAAATGACTAATAGGTTTGCCGAAGTTATTTATCGCAGGGGATGATTGCATCCAGTAAGATTTATGCAATGACGTACGGTACTCGGCGAGAGTCCGGCTTTGATTTAAAGTAAGGAGCGTAATTAATAATTAAAGGATTAATCAACACTGACCATAGATACCTCCGTATATCTATATATACATGTAATTGTAAAATCGATGATCCACAGACTCATTCATAACTACACACTCTCTTTCGATATTCGTCCAACTCCGTACAGAGCACGCGTTGATACGTACCGAGCTATACCGTTCAGCCTACATATATACGTTCGCGTTATTCCCATAGACAGGTACCCACTTCTCCCATAACTAATCCAACGAACCCGTAACTTTCCTATACGTTATTCCGCCGACGACGCAATTAATCCACCCTTAATTTACCGCGAAGCAAGGAGCTCTCTGAGCGCTCTTAGTTGCTAAAAGGGAACCGAACTGCCGGCGGTGAGTTTGCATCGCGTGTCCTACCCTCTGTCGCACGATTTACGAGACAGTTCGGACGCGTCTCTGACTCCCGGCGAGAACTGCTGGTAGACAAAGGATGGAGAAAAATCGAAAGACAAAAAAGTTTATTAACCGTAACAAAATTTCGTCGAGACTAACCAGATATATATATATATAAATCCATATATACGATTGATATCAACTGTCAAGGGGCATCATAGTAATCGACTGATACCAACTCAATGAGTCTAATCCGATATATATATATGTATATATATATGCATACATGATAAACTAGGTTCGAATATCGACCGCGACCAACTGTCAGTTCGCTTTTATTTCTCCAGCAAGATCATCGACATGGACAGGGAGCGAATATGTGAGAGCATTCATCATCTTCTAAGCTATATATATATATTCAAGGCATAATATGTATACATATATACACATCACAGAAGAGCCTATAGAGAAGCATAGGAGCAGATCCCGTGAACCGAGAAGACCGTTAGTCCTCGTAGCGGCTCGGCTTACCCGTAGCTGGAGTTAGCAGGAGCTGGATGCTGGAGGTCGCTAGGAGCGCTAGTGAAATAAGGAATAAGAAAGGCGAGAGGAGTAATTTCTATCGGCTGATAAAGAGGATCTACGGGGTGTCCCGTGCGAGTAGGACGAGGAAGGATCAGCTACCAGCTGATTCCGAGGTGGGCCAAGTATAAGGTGGGAGTTCTGTAAATCATTAACGTAACGCGGAACGAGAGGATTGAGACGCGAGGATGCTGTGCTGGACCGGGGATATATCAAGACTCAGCGCTCCGTAAGGTCCTATCCTGATTCTCTTTTATCACTAACGGTTATCGGGATTGATTTCCAGGGCTGGTAGGTCGATACTTCAGAGACCGGATTATCGTCGAGGTCAACGAGAGCCACCAGGTCGAATCTCGAACCAGTCGAACGAGATATCGAGTGGCTCGGTCCAGCAAGTGGGACGAGTGGGGAGATGATTTTTGGGAAAAAATTTTTATCAAAATTTTTCAAATTCCATAACGATTGCAAATTGACAATGCAATTTTGCCATGCTACGATCGTTATGAAATCGGCCGATCGCCGAGTAATAATACGGGGTGACGCGATTTACAAAAATATAATTAAAAGCTCATTCGTCCAGCAGTTATCGTAGGGATCTCGCGATTTAGCTCGGACACGAACCACTTTTATATATACGCGTCGAATTAACGTCCCGTACCCGATCGATATCTCGTATCGATCTTTTATCGTTTAATGTCGGCTCGGCCGCTACCGGTCGTCCTGGAGTGACACGCGTCACGTCACATTTCACGATTCGTAATTGGCACGTGTTCCACTTCCTTACCGACGCCCACACGTGTCACACGTGGTACCATATGATCTGCTGGACAGTTAGCGTAGTCAGCTACTTGTGTACAGGTGTACTCTATGTGAAGTTATACGTCGATATATGTATATATATAGAGGGATCACATATGTGAAAAAAGTACATGCCTATTTGTATACTTACGGCCACTGGTGCTGGGTCACATATGCTACGTATGACACAAGATACTGTTGTGAAAAAAAAAAAAAAAATAAGCGAAGGAGCAACTCGATACGATCGAACGATCTTGCCGATCGATGACCAATTGATCAGTCATTGTACTCTGGGATATGTATATAGTATGTGTATATATATGTATGACGTTAAATGTCGACAGTTTGAAAGTCGCGAAGTCACTTACGTAACGAGACATCCCTTTGGGATAAATGTCCGTATCTATCGGTCGACAGTCGCCGAGCGACCGTAAGGCTTCTCTTTAAAGGTTCCGAGTGGAGGATCTTCCTAGGTAGATTGCATCATTGAGAATAAGACTTTCACTGTGAACAAGGCTTACGCGTGCGTATACGGTACGGAACGGGTCGCTGCATAGAGGCTAGCCTTGACGATGGTTCGGATGAGCGTTGATGGATTTTTGAAAAAAAAAAAAATATGCGAACAAAAAAGTTGAGATCGCGATAAAAAAAATTTTTTTTTAATTTTACGATCGTAATAATTTTTAACCGAATTTTGAAATTATAGTAAAAAAATTGCAACGATTCAGCGCGCACCGTAGGCGCGGGGTAAATGTAGTTTTGGATTCTTACGTCGATTCCACCGAAGGATTTACGTGGAAAGAAGTCGTAAAGCAGCGTTTTCATGGAAAGTAACGAAACAGTCGAAAAGTGGAGATAGTCATCTAGTGGAATAGTCGCATTGGCCCATAGTGGGCGGTAGAGTGCCCGACGTCGGCAATTACTAATGGTCGGGTTATTGACACTTAAAAAAAAAAATTGACTGTACCGACCTGTAGGTTTTCAAAAGCCGATAAGAGGTCCGCCCTCGACGATTGACGTCACGTACCCGCAATAAAATGCATTAGGGAGTGAAAGTCGAGATAAAAAATTTTTTTTAGAATTATCAAAAAAAAATAATGCACGTATCCAGATATATGGGAAATGTACGTAGAAGCGGCGGCTGAGCCTGAAGAGAAGCTCGAGGATGATGAGTACGCGCATTAACGTTCCACCCGGCATCCGGTTTGGCTCCCACGGGCAATTACAGTAATCGAACGATAATGTCGACGGTAATGAAGTGACTTACCGGTAGAAGGAGTAAGGACGACGGAGAGTGCCTGGCCGCTGCCTGCCGGTGCCTCAGGAAGTGCAGTAGGGGGTCCTCGGACGCCCTGAGCTCGTCGAGGATTCTGCGTGCCTCGACGTATCTCACAAGGTATTCCCAGTGCGCCTCCCAGAACGAGGCAGGGAATAATTCACCTGGGTTTGCATAATTAAAGGTTAGAAAGAAAACAGAAAAAAAAAAGAAACGGCGAGCATGCACGGAATTTCATTTGATACTGGCTGCGGATGCACATTGTGAAAATCTAATTGTGAGTACGTATGTAACGGGTGAGACGTTTGAATTGCATTGAAATGAGTCTCCGAGAGGGATCGGAGAAGATTCAATTAAAAATTCTTTCTTTTTTTCCTACGGTCGGTAAAGTAGGTCACCGCGGCGGTTGGGGTTACGTGAATTCCTATTAAGGTTG
>NW_014333681.1:72479-78588 GCF_000341935.2 Cephus cinctus | reverse complement strand
GGGGGGGGGGGGGGGGGAAGCGGAAAATGTTCTGAGATTTTAATAAACATAACGAATCAACACTTTTTTTTCTTCTCAACATGAATACACGCGGTTAACTAACGTTCGAGATGAGACTGATTAACCCGAAACCAGTTGGTCGACATAGAAAGGAGACGAGGGTTAAAACTTACGCGGCTTGAAGCTCCCGGCGTCCCAATTCTCGAGTGTCCTTTGGATCTGAAACGAAAGAGTCGAAGAAATGAATAAGGCGAAAGATAGTAGAAGGGTGAGACAGGTAAGAAAAAGAAAAAGAAAGAAAAAGAATGAACTCCCTATTAAATTGATTTAAAATACAATGACCAAGATATAAAGGTGGACATGTATTATACATGAAGATACCAACTTTGGACGGAGGGTTACTAGTTATACCTATACATATATATATATAAAGAGTGAGCCAGAACAGGAAACGATCGTTTTATTATCCTTAAGCCGGTGCCTTTTCTTTGCCCGAGTGACGACTAACTCGGTTGCATCGGATTAAGCACGGTCGACGTAAACCGAGTCTGTGACCTCAAAGGAAAAAGAAAAAAAAAAGAAAAAAAAGTTGCATTCTTAATTTTTCAAAATTACCCCCTCCCTAATCGTCCAAGGAATTCCTATATATATATATACTCAAACATAATCGCCGGCCAGACCAAATTTTATCGTAATCCCAAAAGAATCCTTTTAAAAGAATCCCTTTGTCTCCGTACAGGATCATCCCCAGGATCACGAGGGAGCTACCGTATTCATTTGTACCTAACCTAACCATCAACGGACACCGCTCCGTTACATCCTTACAGTGGATTCCAGATAGAATCGAACGGGCGTGCCGGTGCCGCCGACTCCTGGACAAGAATCGCTCGATGGAATCCTTAAAGGATACAGCCGAGAGTTAATCGCGGTAGCCGGCGAGGAGTATTACGCCTGATCGGTATCGGTATCCAGAAGCAGCGACTTAAAGTTCATCCTGGGTGAAATCGTCCCATCCAGTTCAGCGAAGCGTCACGAATTAAAACGTTATCCGCCAGCTACCAAAGTCATTACCATTAGCCCGATAGGTGCGAGGATAGATACCCACGTGCACGATATATACAGATAATATACTAGGTGTCCGATGTAATAACAGCGAAAGTCTATACGCACGGGCAAAATCTATCCGTAGCCACCTGGCGGCGAGCCGGGTCACTGATACAGATTCGAAAAAATCCGTTGCGCCAGTAACGCCATTTGCGGGACACCTCTAGTAACAGTAACGATGGTGAAACAATATATTGAAGTAAAAAGTAAGGAGTGTAAAAAAAACCCTTAAAAAATACTGACCATAACCTCAAAAACAAAGAATGTTGATCGACGTCCGCAGCCTGAGAAAAACGTATCGTAGATACTTAACGACCGTGCGCCGGTAGCGCCATCTGCCTCCTACTCAACACTCCTACGCAACACGATAAAATCCACGTGCTCTAATTTAAAGTGATCAACCGTCCAGGCCATTAACCTCATTTATATCGGTCAATTATAATATTACGATGCAGCCAGTCGACTCGACGAAGTCACCCATTATTTTCCTTATGGAGCGGAGAGCGTCAAGAGACGACAAGTCAGGTGACTAAGGATACTAGAACGCGTTACGTCGCCGCACACGAGAGGACTTTTCTATTACGATGAATTTACATGCTCGATGCCCCTTGGTGCATCCACGCGATGAGATTCCCGATGCATCTCGGCTTTAGTACGTGCATAATGCAGTGGGACTTGAAGTGCGGTGCGTAATAGGTATACGCAGGTACCTATAGTTTGACGTCCAGGGTGCTAGTAATTCCAGTGAGCTAGCTGAGGTCAAGGTAGGAAAATATAAATTCTAAATGGCAGTGGTTGATACGTAGTGTGTGTGTATATATATATATGCAATCAGTAAGAGAAAGATAGAACCAATATATGTACATATACGTATACAGGGAATGAAATTAGTAAAGTTAGTATAGTTAATATATATATATATATATATTCCTTTATACTATATTCTTCTAATCCTAATATAGTCGGTATATCATATAGTGTAATAACCATATAACTATACCATGTAGTCAGTGTACACAGAGAAGTGCATCGAAGAGCAAGATGAAGTCTGGGCGCGTCTCTCTGGTCGCATTGTCACGTATCGAGGCGTCTCGAAGCGTTCCGGCGTGTCAATGCGTCCCTTATCGTAACAGGCATATCTATGTAAAGTGCAGGAACGTATAGACCTGCATATACATAGGTGCGCTCCGAAGCGGTGCATCGTGCGTTCTATGCATTTATGCATCGCATTATGCGTATACGCGCAGAGGACTATTAACGTCCGGGAATGATACGTGAGAGAGAGAGAGAGAGAGAGAGGGGGGGGGAGAGAGAGAGAGTCTGATAGTGATTTCGAGTCACAAGGTGCTGGTTAAAGGACATTCTTATATTTTTTTTTCTTTTTTTCTCAAAGTGCAGCAGAACCGTCATTAAGTTAAACGTGAAACGAATCTACGTATAGATCGTGCACACGAACAGAGCGTTTTAATTAAATTCCTGAAATATAACTGGTTTCAAAAATTATACGATTTCCCGGCACTAAGTTATTTCAGATATTACTGGGTCCTTAAATCAAAGCTTACTCAATTATCAAAAATAATTCCGCTCGATGGTGGATAAACTCTCGAAGATCCCATAGAGGTCAAGGTTCCTGGACCAAGCATCTAAGCACGTAATCTATAAGAGTTTCAAAACTCGAACACGAATTACCGCATAGCTCCTTGAGAGATTGCTCAATATTATTTACCGCGTGCGCCACGATTTTTAAACTTTAATTAACAAAAATATTTTTAAAAATTATCAGAAACCCCAGAACTCTTCCCGGGCCAATCGGAACTCCCGAGTATTTCTTTTTATTAGCATAACAAGCGGCAGACTTCATAGAGGTGCATGCGCCCCTCGTTACGTATCCAGAATACATCGCGCGCCGCGCATGCGCACAACCGTCGTAGTCAATCCAACATGGCCGCGTATAGTGACAGCCAGGACGCCTGTAAACGCTTAAACACCAACTTCTTACACGTCCGTGCGAGTCTCAACGCGTTTACGCACTCGCGTGTCTCACGGTCGATTCCCAAAACACCGTCTGTCCGGCAAACGAAACTAAATGCCGTCCAGGTGTCCGTAATGCGCACTCCGAGATATCTCAGAGTCCGAGGTTGTAAAACCAGCATGGATATTCAAATGGGGAGTTGAGTATTGTGTCAAAGGATCGTTTGTCATCGATATAACTACTCGATACAACTATACCCATACACATTATATACTTTTCACGCTACAATATACATCTATACTACCTGCAGGTATCGTAAAAAGCCAATTCACATCTGACACAGAGACACAACTAGACCGTGACTTACTTTTTGCGCTCGACGATACGAAGCATCCCCACAGACTATAAAGTCAAAGAGGGTTGTCCTCTCTTGGTATAATGCCTAGTCGATGGTGGTAGTACCGGGATATCTGTTTCTTTGTTATCGCAACCGACGGTAGAGCGTGTCTGGGATAATCTCGTTATTCAAATTTGTACAAGCATTAGAGTCAAGGATCGTTTGTCAGGAATATAATGTATCGGTTCGGGGTATCGTTACCGGGATACGATATATGTATATATATACCCCAATGCATATATATGTATATACTGTCCCCATAAAATATCTTACATAAATTCCAAGCGCGTATAAGATCAGCGCCATAAGCCATACGGAGTTTGAGCAAGGATAGCCCGACGATAATTCATTTCCCATGCAAGTCCACTCGTGGGCTTTCTAATTTCGATTTTAATTTACCAACCCCGACGTCGCGATCTTCTTCTACCTCTATGGGCTATCCCATCAGGTAGATTCTAATTACACGTCCTGTATTTATGGGCTACACCTTGTACGGATCATATGGTGATCCTGCCATATATATATATATATACACACACACACACATATATATAGGCGTTCCCTCCTAAAAGAGGGACTCACGGAATCCTTAAGGTCCTCCGTATCCTTTATCGAAACACCATGAGCCGTCTAATACAAGGCGTGACGGGGAGGTTGGCTATTATTTTACAGTGCCCCCCCCCTCCGCCCCATAAGGTCCATGACTATGAAAAATTTACCAGGGATCGATACCCGATAAGAGCTACGATAAACGTATACCGATCCAGCCTCTCGATCTTACATATGAATTTTCGTTACACCATATACGTACGTAACACCCCGTCCACCATAATCATCACCTTATCTCCCTCGTCTCATGGGATTTTTTATGGGACTACGAAAAAAGAAAAAAAAAAAAAAAAATTATTTCGTCATCCAAAAACTGGTCCAGTTGCAGCATCTCGATAATACCGATAAGAATACCGATACCCACACATACATATTTCCCCATAGAGTTCGAAGCAATAAATATATACAGCCATAAGATGGATTACGAACGCCAGCATGTTTTTACTTTCAGGCTCGAGCAAAACTATTTCCAACAGTACATGACGACAGAACCATGAATAATCGGCGCGTGGCGTCGCGAGGCGTCCCTAACCGTGGAGTCGCCGATTTTTCGCCGATAATTCGACGCCGACCCAATAAATCGTCGATGCGATATAAATTCAGCCTTTTTATTCCCCCCTCCCCCCCCCTCCTTCAGTGCAATCTACGTAGACGTACAAAGACCCATTGGCATCGATCAGACGCCTCCTGAGAATCGGAGAAAGTCCAATTGGCTGGACGAGGATAAAAAACAGAGAGAGAGAGAGAGAGAGAGAGAGGGAGAGAGGAAGGAAACAAGGAAATAAAGACGTCGACAGGTGCTCGACCTGAGCATCACTGCTCATCGGGTACCGATTTTCAACAGTAGCGAGTGAACCTACTTTTTCCAAGTTCCGTCGGCGGCGCTGCGATCGAGGTTCACGACCCTTACATTTTCACCCGGTAATAACACGAGACATAAAACCTAACCTAACAGCCAACAGGTGTTCAACAGACTTTTCCAGGTTCGTATGTTTACGTCATGTGTATTTGATATATATACAATTTTATATACGTAGTATACGCGTAGGTCATATGTGTCAGAGAGATGCGTGTACTTCGTACCTCGTGCGTACACGCACTCATATACATATATACACACACCATGGACAAAATGAGAGCCAAAGAAGCCAAAGTGAAGCCGAAGGAAGTTACTTTCTCCGATGCGATATAAAAGACCGCCGGGGGCCCCGTGGTTGGAATTGCCGAAGAAGGACGGAAGAGGGGGACACCTCTATGGGTCAGTTAAGCAATGGTATACGGTAGCGGCAAATTTCCTGAGCGAAGGATTTCATTTGACTGATGCAAAACTGTCGAGGAGTCGAAACGTCCAGGCATCATCTGATTCGCGGTTGAAGGACCCCTAACCCACGTGTCCATCCGTGATTAAAGTAGAAGGTTACCTTTCAATGGGCGAACGCGTGTACGTTCACCGATCGGCTGGACCGATATTCCACGAGAAAAAAAAAAGGGGAAACGCATATGGATATACACAAACGTGAAATTTCGAAAAAAGATTTTTCAAGAAATAATAATCCATCATATACAACGATTTGAGGAAAAGTCGGTAAAATAGGTTTCTACTTTTATTATAATCCGTCGATGATCCCAGACGAGTATCCTAACGTATTACCGTAACGTACACACGGTCCAGCGGCAGCATCCCGTAGCATTATATGTCATCTTGAACGTTCAGAAGATATTACCCCTTTTTTTTTTAAATGCTTTTTACGCCTTTCTACGTTTTTAGGAAGCATTTTATATCCTATTGCCTCTTAGGGTCTCCCGTTTCGTTTTATCCTTTTCTTTCTCTTCTCGTCCAATCCCCTCCTCTGTCTCTCTCTCTCTCTCTCTCTCTCTCTCTCTCTCTCTCTCTCTCTCTCTCCCCCTCTCTCTCTGCTAAAAGCTTACACGGCTAAGATCACTATGGCTAGCTTACACGTAATCTAGCGAAGGAATTTCTTTGTCGGGAATATCCATGGCCATCTTGTGACAGAGAGGAGATGGTA
>NW_014333681.1:23931-72290 GCF_000341935.2 Cephus cinctus | reverse complement strand
CCCCGCGAGTAGACAAAATCCTCTCGAATCGATTTTACATTATTTACGACTTCCCATTGCCACGTGTTCACTCGTATAGGTGGCTATGATAGTTTTAATACGTTTTCTTATGGGAGCCTCGGTACGTGACTTCCCAAATATACATATAGTATCAACGATACCCCGAGTGCGATAGACGAGATGGGGTGAGACGTTTAAAAAGAAAAAGAAAAAAAAAATGAAAAAGAAAAATCGGAGATCGATAATTCGGAAAATATAAAATTCGAGGGAATTGATGATCTCGATCGATGATCAAGGTTAGAGTTTATCGCGAGAAAAGCACTGGGGCACGTTATTCCCGGAAGTCTATTTAATAATAATAACGGCGTAGAATTCTCGAAAGAGAAATTTTGGTAATATCGTATCTTCCACTTTCTTGAAACGCGTCCGATCGTTTTTGCAGTGCGGCACAACGTGCGGCCTATCCGAATCGGATCGTCGTTCCACTTTCGCAATAGCCGGGAATCGTCATTCTGTTCGTGAGATCGAACGTCAAGAGTGAATGTGTTATATTACACTGTGTGTATATATATATATATATATATAATATTAATATATGAATACACGCGATACAATTCCTCTGGTCCAAACAAGCCGCCTCGTAGAGTTTAATCGAATTATATTCTGAATCAGCCTGATCCAAGCAAAAAGTCTCGAATATCTAATTACACATTAAGTCAAGTAAAGATACAGACTTTCCCCCCCGGCAAAGTACAAAGGAACCCAGCGCCGACCTACTTTCCCGATGAATCCTTTTATATTTAACGCGTGGCCGCGACCGATTGTCCCGAAAATTGGCAACGACGTGTATATATGCGCGTACGTATACTTTACAGAGTCGAAGACGAGAAAACGGTGATTAAAATCACGGGCGTCATTTCGCTTTGTACACAATTACGTGCGACCGTCTACGACGTCCCGGTAAGTCGTAATAAATATCCCAGACGAACCCTAGAGCGTTGATCTTTCATTGGTTAACGTACGTTACGAGACGTCTGAATGTATAAATCTACTGCGCACCTTTCTCGCGCAGGTCCGACGACGGTTGGCGCTGAACGTAACCCAACCTAGACGTCGACAGAATTCGTTGCCCGTCTACGTGCATAAGGAGCATGACGTCGGACGTGTCGAGTGAAGTGACGATAGTTAAGAATTCGTAGGAACGAGTATGATTAAAATAATACGCAGCATGGGAGTAGTTACCTCAGGTTATCGAGTAGCGTTCAGGCGTCTGGTCGCTGGGCGACGAGCGTCGCGTGCGTAAGGACAGTACAGGGATTAAAGTGGCTGCCGTGTAAAGCGAAGCGAAAGGCACATTAAACCCAGGGGAAGGTACGAAGTTACGGCTGTTTTTATGAACTTAAATGTTTTCACTAATTAACATCCGTGTGCCGCGTCGTGCCGTGTAAATACGGCCATTCAATATGGCGGCTGAATGCACGTCACGTGGGACGACGACGACGCGTTAGATTTTCATTTTCAAATATCTTTTCGTTTTACGCGACGTTCCTTGACCTTCTCGTGCGAGATGGACGGGTAGGATTTTTTTTAACGTTCAACTCGATCGGCGTCGATTCGCTCGCGTTCTACGTTCACGGAGAAAGTGATTTAATAATTATGACAGGTCGCTTTCGGCAACGAACGGAATATGGGGATAGAACGTGAGGTTGACTTTGAGTTTAATTTCTTAATGATATCCTGTCGCTGTTCCGCGTGTTTACGTATGCTCGTGTATGTATATATATATATGTTTGCTTTCATTCTCAATTTCATCGAATTCCCACAGCAAAGCTTCTTTTCTCTGGCTGATGACTTTTAGAGTAAATATTTATGAGAGTTGCCAACCACCGTCATCACTCATCTCAACTCGTTAACTCCGGCCACTGCGCTATATGCTTCCTTTATATTTATAATCGGAAGAGACCGATGATACTTTTTTCTGCCTTTTTTTTTTTTATTGTACGAGCCTAACAAAACATTTTCATTGGACCCGACGAATCTGTTTCTCGTAACGACTACTGAGAATGTGTCGGAGCCGATGATTTTCTCTGGAACGAGTAAGGTGCTTTTTGGATGCTGAGGTTATTACGGTAAGATTTTTGAAAACCTGAATTATCCGTGGGATCGATTTTAATTTTCGATAATTTATCTTTTTCGATAACGAAGGGAGCCCTTTGAATTTTTAATAATTTATCGACGTATCCTGAACTCACTCTGTCGCTTCTGCACAAGAGTTATCGTGGACGGAGTCGCGCAGCCGGCAGGATACTTGCGACACGTAGAGAAAGGCAGGAATAGGAAGCAACAGGTGTTTTCTATATAAACAATGGCAACACGTGGTTACGGCGCTGCCATCTAGCGGACAGACTCGGAAGCGCCGCCGATAAGTAGAGACCTGCTTCGCTGCTGTATAGTCGGTAACCTATCTCCAGGCGTTTTACTCCTGCTTAAGTGACGTCGCGTAAAGTTTGAAAATTTTTACATGGTATTCTCTCATTGTTATTACTCACCCTGTGGCAAAGATCGGCACTGACTCGACCCAGATCAGCTAGGGGTTGAAATATGACGTCATGAAATTCGGGGTAGCTTCGCGCAAGAGGTCGAGCATACAATTCCTTGGCGCTGCATAAAATCTCATTGTACTCCTCTTCGGCGTGCAGCAGCTTCTCGGTAGCTCGATATCTTCTGTCGGTATCTAAAAGAAAAAAAAAATCTGTTATCTCTATTTGAAAGCAGTGAATTTTCATGCAAAGAAAATTACCACTTGTCTTACCTCCTATCGGATTGAACTGCCGTGCAGAGTCCTCGATCAGCAACACTTCACCGTGAAGTAGTGCAACATCGGCTGCGGGATCAACTTCAGCCCTGGAACCAGCGAGGAGCAGTCTGGGCCTGCAGACTCTATACTTTAACAACACCGGAGCGACGACCGACGATACGGGTCCTGGAGAGACTGCAGGAAGCTGTAAAAAAAACATAAACATTTTTTATTACAAAAAATATCCATTATATGGGAATTATACATTTTTTTTAATCAAATCAAGTTTATCGAGCTTGTCGTTAATTTATAAAGATCTCATACACGTCTGTGATACCCAAGTCCTATGACTTATAATTTACATGCATATATGTTTTAACGATATTTACACATGTGGAAAGTAATAAAAATATAATAAATTATAATCAAATCAGCTTTGAATTAGCTTTCGATAACATCACGCACGTAATTCAGCTTAACAACTTTCTTCTTTCACCGTAGCCTTGCAGTTGACGTTGCAGTCACGGTGCAACGCGTTCGCCAAGATATATGCACGCGATAAGCTATTATTCAGACTAATCACACGCGTGATACCAATTACCAAGCAGCACGTGGATCACTCTAGATCCAATTGGACCGGAAGACAGGTTTGAGTATCGATTGAAAAATTTATATATATCTGCATTGTAAGAAGGGTATATATCGATCAGGCTAATTCAATGAGATCGATCAGTCCTAACACAGCAGCAGGATCAGACCCAGTTGCGGAATCCTGGACCAAGAGTGAACGTGTGCCAGTCTGCCTTGGCCGATGACCTTGATCGATCTTGTGCGATATATATATGTTAGTCCTATATTCAAAAGTTGACGATCAAAATGATTTTTAATATCGATCAATGAATTTGATACATGAAATAGTAAAAATTGCCTGCAGGGATCGATCAATCGTTAATTACTGATATCAAATGAAATAATTATCGACAGTATATCCGTATCAGTAAGAGTGGTTAATAGTACAAATTTTAAGATCCCTCTTGTATCTATGCAATTATTTTTATTATGCTTGCAAACAAAAAATTGTTATCTTCACTTTATCTCCACTGACCTTTTACCGTGTCCGCTCACGTTTAAAACATATGAAATAGTACACGGAGCGTAATGAGATACTATCAGCTGTAATTATTGCGTGTGGCAAAACAGTTGGCACAATCGAAATTTTCATCTCCGTTCGTTCTCGCTTTTATCGTCTCCGGGGTGTCTGGTGTCTTCGTGGAATTTTTATTACCAGGAAGAATTATTCATCCGCGACAAAGTGCTACAGCGAATACTGTATTAATTACTGAAAACTGGTCCTCAAGGATTTTTTTATAAATTTTGTTTTCTCTTAAATTCACACCTATAATACGTCCTTGTTGATAACGCGTTAAATTTATAAGTAAAAATTCAAGTCATAAGATTGCATAAGTAATTAAACGTGCACTCTATACAAATCATCGTCCTATAAAAAATTTAAAAAAAAGAAAAACCCAACAACCATCTACGACAGGCATTTGAATGAAAATTCCCGCCGCGTCTTTCCTCCTCGTGAAATTAATTATTTTTTATTATGCCTGTACAAAGTTTGGCAGTTTGAAAAATATCCTTAATACATAATTAACCACTCTGTCGTACAAGTCGAATTCCCGCGACGGAGATACCAATAAATTATTTCGTCGATGGATTTTCATTTACGTGCGCCGCTCCGAAGAATTCCGCACGAGGCGCCACCAGCGGCCAAGTATAAGCATATACATAATACATATCTCATCCAAGTCGCATATAAATCATCTTCCGCAGCCAGAATCCACGTGCTACAAATCATTCGCTTACAAGTCCATTATTAATTGCTATAAAAAAAGTAAAGCCAAAAAAATATTTTTTTTTTAATTTTTTTTTTTTCCATAAACATCTTAAAAATTCCAGCACAACGACAAAGGCGTTCCAATGCAATTCCAACATGGCCAAACAACCTCTGAACGTTGCCCGTCGATCGAATCCGATTTATACGATCGTCCAAACGAGTAACGAGCCTCGCGCAGTAGCCAAAGCGCAACGTTACGTTTCCGAATGTACAAGACGCACGCGTCCACGTATATCCCGATCGGGCCGCCCACTATCGCTTTTAATAAAGGCAAACCGGAATGGTAAAGCTGAATCTAAATTGCGTGATTATACCGGAATCCTCTCTCCTTCTCTCTCGCGACCCCGACCACTACTGTTATCCTTATCCGTCTCCCGATCCCTGTTTATCTTCCCATCTTTCACCCGCTATCCTCTTCTCCCTGTTAACACGAGAAGATTCCACGTGACTTTCTTTATTTTTACAAATTTTTCTTTTATTTTCTCTCTCCCTCTATCCTTCCCTCTCATCATCTCCCGCAGACTCTTCTTCCCAATTCCGCCCTTCGCCGGTATTCCTTTTTACTCTCGCGCATCACTCTCTCTCCTCTCTCCCCTTCCTCATCCTCTGCCCATCCCAGCTGAATAACAAGATTATAAATAATGTAATATAAGCGTTGCAACGATGCGGGCAAAGAGGGTTATAACGCCGTGCCCGTCGTAAAAATATCAAGCAAATTAGACATTTTTTACTCCCCCCCACCGACCCACTCGGCACGCCCGCTCCTTGGCGTAAAATTTAATTAATTCGTTCAAGAACCCCTGTCTATGTGTTTCTAGAAAAAAATTTTTTTCCTACAAATCCAAAAATTTTTTGAAAAATTGTATCCTTACGTGTCAAAGGTCATTGTCTGCATCGGTCACGTGAGTTAAATACGCGATAACGTGTCGTCCACGGGTCTTACTTATCGACCAATAATTACACGGGATGCCTATGCCAACGGTCACACCCAAATTAGCCATATATATTATATATATATATAAAAAGAGGATAATATCCTGCCCTTCCCCGACTCATTACAAGACAATGAGTGTCGTTAAATCGATCGCGAGCTCTATGCAATGCCGGAAGCAGTATCCATGTAACAGACAGTGGGAAGGCAACGTAAGAAATGTAACGATTAATCGTACCGACGAGGACGGAGCGACGTAACGAATTACGGCGAGAAAACAATGGAATAAAAAGAAACACGAAGGCGATCTAATTGCAAGCCAAGCCTCGAAAGGACATTGCTACACGCCAAGGAATCCCGGTGGCCAAGTCAAATGTACGGGGAAATTAAAATAGTCAGTGTTGCCAAAGATGAAAAATGAAAATTATATATATGCATATACGTACACTTGATAGTGACTGATCTTACTAATAAATAAGATCTTACTAATAAATGATCTTACTAATAAGGTTATACGTAGGGTCGAACTGTATGAATATAAAATTTGCTTTACCCCGTCGGTAAGTACGTTAATCGGACAGTCCAATTCTGGCCAATAGGATTTGAACTCGTTGCGCTTGCGCAATGACTACTTTAAAGGGTACTTGACAATGGGGATTGAAATGGAACGATTGCAGCCTGACGATGCCTGCTCTGATTATGGCCTGTGCTCCCGTTTATTCTCTATCTATGATAAACGAAGTTTGGACCAGCATTCGTCGTCCCGTCACCCTTGGGCCATTCCTTCCGCTTGCGATTCTTCTCTTCCCAGTAGGTACTTGCTGACTGACGTGACACGTGGTAAGAGATCGAACAGTGGTTCTCATATTGGTTTGTCTTCGATGGACGTAATAAATAATTATATGAATTTTCCAAAAAATTTTTTAATTTTCTTTTTTTTTCTTTTCTTTTTGGCAGCAACTATTTGCCGGCCTAATGACGGTTCTCACGATTGATTTCATTATATTCGATCATCTTTCGTCACCAGACACTTGCTAGACGTTACGCTTGCTTGGTAAGAGATCGAACAGTGGTTCTCATAACGTGTTGGTTTAATTAAGTATAATAAAAAAAGAAAATTTTATAAAAGCAAAAATTATCAGTATCATTCTTAACTGATAACACGGACCAAGTACTACTGTGCTATGCGTATATATACAATATGATCGTGTAATTTTTGAAAATAATAATTGGATGAGCACAATATTCTTTCAAGTCACTATAGCATATCGAGAGCCGCGACTGTCATGTAACAGTGACCGAAGGCCACAGAAACTATACCATGTCTACACTAAACAAACGTACACAAGTACAACATATGCCTATATGCATTTCACGAGTATATGAAATATCGTTCAAGAGCGGGACATTTTTGAATATCAAATAGTCAAAATTATCTAAAATACCGCGTAATACATATATATATATATATATAAAAAAAAAAAAATTGATAAAAACAGAAAATAATTTTTTTTTCATTAATTCATACCGTCACACGTCACAAGAATTCTATCGTTTAAAACTGACTCATCTTCGTACCTTTCACTATCACTCTTCCATATACGTTAGCCATTTTTTTTTTCTTCGTACAAACTTCCAATACTGCACTGGACCAGACTGCTTTCGAAACGTCCAGTATTATTCAGCTTTCGTATACACACTTTTCCGAGTCCCACGTCCATATACGATTCCTATATAAATATATACATATACACACAGGTATGGTTACATCGCACGTGTCAACGCACACGTAAAACAGCTTCTTTGCCTCGCCCATGTTCGAACGGCTGAACCGATTCGCCGAACCGCAACCGGTGTCCGCGCACACCTTTCGCTAAACATTGGATCCAGCTTGCATCGGCAGTGGCCGAGCGAACGGAGGATTTCACAGTGATTTTGACAATGGTTCGCAATAGCGAAGCCACGATGACTGCGTTATACGAATAAATGGACATTAGGATAGACGTATAAGAATTCAGGCCTAACCTAACCTAACAGAGAAATATATATGCGTATACGTATATACGGTATACACGTACGATACAGTGATCGAAGATCGCTGCCGGACTGGCAGAAAGAACAAAAAGATTAGCATTCAGTAAACGAATAGTAGAATTCGCAGGATGTATAAAACATGTGTATCGCGAAGTCCGAGGTACGTTCTGGCAAAAAATAGTTCAATTGGAGTTCGCAACGAGTATTTTGGACGTTGTAGGTAGGGCGAAGAAAAATTTTGCACGGGCCTGCGCGATAATTATTTGGGCGACGGAATGATTTTGTATTTTCAGGTATCCAACCGGATTTTCCATAATCCTGAACATCCTGTCGTTTCCCCGAGTCACCCGACTTGACAGATTCGAAGTTTGCGTCGCGCGCGGAATCGCTCGGGCGCAACGTGCTTCTTTCGAAGACGAAATAGTAATTGGTGAGGAAAAGAAGAATAAAAAAGATTTGACACTAGGAGACGCGCCTTTGCGTTTCCTCGTGAATGTTTTTCTTTGTACTGCGAGTTGCGCAACTGCGAGTGCGGAATGTCGACGGCGAAGAGAGAAAAAAGGAATTCTAGGCGGGAAGTTTGAATACGGGATATTGTTTAGGAAGGGTTACGGGAAGTGCGGATTCCGCGGCACTTCCGCTGCTCGATGACAAAATAGAATCTAATGACTGCGTGGGTTCCCGTATGCTCTTGCGAAATCATGCTTCGTCGACGATTAGTGCAATTTTTTTTTTTTTCATATTTCGAACTTTTCGGAAAAATTGAAAAAAAAAAATTTTTCCCACATAATTTTCTCACCGTCGTTCCTATCTGTTGTTGTGTCTGTCAGTGTCTTTTTACTTCTATGACGTCACGGGGGTCTCTCAAGGTGACAGGCGCACAAGGTGATGATATTAATTGGCGCATAACAGTAAAGCGCCCACTCGCCGTGTAGGTCACCAGGTTGGTACTCCTGACGAAAAAGGCGAGACAGGCCCCGCGGGCTACAAGGACACCTGAGAAGTTGTGTGGGTAAATTGTAGCACTGATATATATATATATATATATACATATACATATATATATATGGGCACTGAATCATTGCTATTATAGATAAATATAGATCATCGTAAATCATGCGATAATTATACCCGGCATTGATATTAAAATCGATGTAATTGAAATGAAAAAAGTTTTTAATTATCAAATGAAAATTTTGGGTCAGTGATCCACGTCGGTCTACGATCGCGAATTAAATAAATACCTAGGACGATACGTCATCGCTACACGGCGATGACGAACGACCGACCGAGTCGCCGATTCCATGTTCGGAAGCTCGTAAACAAAATGTTAATGATGGTTTCGTAGGACGGACGGGGATCGTCGAAGTTATTGGAATTTCATTGAAGCTCATGAGTCATTCGTAGGAAATCAATGAATTTTCGTGTATATGATTTTATTTCGTATTACCTCTTTTTTTTTTTATTTTGCTCTTTGAACGTAAAATCGTCATTGAATCGTGGGTTTTTGGCCGATTTGACTTTTATGTACGCGATTCCTTGCCAAATCGTCGGTCCTGTCTCTCGAACTGTCACCTTTTGCTGATTTGCTTCGCGTAGGCTCGAATCGCATGTGGCGACAGGGATACTTTTTTTTTTCGCTGCCAAAATCGCAGCCCACGCGGTTCCATGAATCATGAGCCGAATGAATTGAGGCGAAAGGCAGGGAAAAGGAATAGGATAAGGTTGGGTTTGAAATATCAAAAATGGGCGTAGATGCATTTTTCATATTAACTATATCCAATTAAGTGGCATCATCTAATTAAAAATTTTATTTTGAAATAATTTTACCTTATATATATCTGTCTCGGGTAGTTTATGATATAAAAATTTTTTTTTTTTCACATTAATGGGTGATTGGTATTATGTTGATAATATCTTTTTTATTCTTCCTTTGTTTACTGTCCTGTGAATTCCTTATGGGCGCGTTTACATGCAGCTAATCAAGTGTCTGAAACCCTTCGGGAATAAACGACTACGTCGCCATCCGCGGGTTAATTGTTCAATTCGATCCGCCACGAGATGCAGGGCTAATTGAGCCAATTTTACACGTGTCGGGCGTTATTATCGCGCAGATTCCCGGCTGGATCGTCGAGGACAGAAGCGGCTACGAAAGAAAGCCGTGATAATTAATTGTCCAAGACTTGTTTTGGCGTTTCTATTCGACCACGATAAATAAACGAGGAGCTCGGCCAGCGACAATGTCGCTGGGTGTGAACCGACATTGAGGAAAAAATGACCCAAGCTAATTTACGTTGCAAGTAATTTTTCTTATTTGGACGATTAGACAATTTTCACTTTTGTCGGTTTCACTTTCTTTTTTTTTTTTTCTTTTCGTTTCCAAAATCCTTTTGCAAAAGCGACGATTTTTATTGAGAAATCGCCCATAAACTCGAAACGTGTCCGATTACTTGTCAGCCTTCAAGATCCAAAATCAATTCCGCCCGATCGATTTTACTGTATCGCAGATACAAATTCGAGTAAGGATGACGCGCGCGATTTGGAAAAAAAAAATTTTTAAATTCAAGACAAAAAAAAAATTTCAAAAATCAAGTCATCGTCAAAGTCAACGAAAGTTGACACCCGGGCGAATTCACCGAGCGACACAGATGCGTTTACAATTGACGACTCGCCTACCGGCCAGAAACACCTACGCGAATTTCTAAACGCTTCTGGCGAAAAAAAAAAAAATTCGCAAACTTTCCGAACGCCGATCTCGCATTCAATGGGAGTACGATCGAACCCCGTTACCGTCCTTGCAAACGATACCAAATGTATGTAAATCCAGTGTATAGAGTCTCGCAAAAATAATCTGCACTAAAAAAAAAAATTATTCGCCCGTATCGCCATAGAATTTTTGCAAATATCATTACAACACAGTAAATACACGTATGTACATTAAAATGAGCAAATTAACTTTCGACCCTGCCTTATACATTATTCCTATATACTTTCCAATGCCGATTCTCACTTAGGCGGAGTGCTTCGCCATAGATAAAAGTCACTATGATAAAAATACTGTACAAATGTTAATCACATAATCCGTAAGCCGTATACATAATATTTCTGTATAACGGCCAATACCAGTCCTACATACATATCGTACGTAAATATATGTAAAGCAAAGTATCGATTCGTGACGAAGGCCGTCACAAGGAAGGAAGGCGTCACAGCGTCGCGCAAAGGTAAAATTAGGATACGTGAGGATACCGTTAACGATAATGGTGAAAGTAGCGACACCCACTTGCAAAATATTATTCGCCTTGTATCCGTCATTCATAAGCCGTTCGCGAATTCGTAATTCGCCATTGTGATTTCCGAATGCACTTTGCAAATTTTTTTTTTTATACCTTGCCAATAACCGCATCGGGACGGGAAGTCATATACCGGACTGTAGTAAATGAAACTGAAAGGTGAGGAGAAAAAAAAATTTTTTTTTAATTTTTCAAAATTTTCAATAGGATCTATATAAAAAAAAGGAGATGACGAAAAAAAAAATTATAAATCGATCAATCACGCGTATATGTGTCCCTTTGGAAAACGCTATTATCATGACAGTTTGGCTTCCATTGCCATTCCCAGGTGACTCTCGTCCACCTACTTTGCCGGAATAAGAGGATATACCGGGTGTCGGTAAAGTCTTGTGGTCAGTAGAAATTATGTCAGCGCTACGGAGCCGACGTATTAGCTCGAGATTTTCGCGTTGTGACATCATCGCCGAGTGCAGCGAGAATCGTGCCACGAGGCGAACCAGCGACCTGGTAAGGTGTGATCTGGTTCTGATGTAAACGTAACCGTTCATCCGATCCAGTATAAAACTGGTAAACCGATGAAGACAAAGGATAGAAATGATATTAAATACGTAGAAATCACGTTAGAATAGAAAAAATGAATTTGAAATAAAAATATTAAGTACAGAACAAAGGATCCATTCGTCTCTACCATGCGGCGCGAACGAACCGTACCTAACCTACCTACCTAACCCATAACGTACACTCGGTTATGGTTTACCTAGAAAACAATTTCAGATTGAATTTTCACGGAAGTTATCGCGAGGCACGTGCCTAAGTGTCTGCGCGCTATAGAAATCGCTCTATTTACTTTTCTAAGAGTTGTCGTATAAATCGTATGGCCGTCTGTGTGTATGCTAAGGTGCTGCCGCGACGGCTGCAAGGAGAAGCTTTTTCGCAACGGCGTGTCATCGTTACTCATTCTCTATTATTCCACGGTGCGGCCAGGTGAAAGGATCTTTTATTCTACGGTGTGGATACGAGAGAGGATCTCTCTCTCTCTCTCTCTCTCTCTCTCTCTCTCTCTCTCAAAGTCGGCGAGGAATAAAGTCTCGAGGGATTATCGGGATCGAGTAATGAGAAATCATCAACCGGATACCTAACCTGTACGGACACATTGGGTGCAGGCATAGGGCGCTGCGTAGAAGATTGGAGACTGAACGAAATAAAAGAGAGACGAGATACGTATACGCGCGTAGACGAGAAAGAGACAATAGAAAAGAAATCAAGAGAAATATGCAAGAGAGTCTCTTGTTACTTTGTTTTTTCTTCATTTCTCTCTTTTTCCTCCGCCTCTCGATCTTCTATCTTGAAAACCACAGTGCCGAAGGTGTACGCGCGTATCTTAAGTATCTTATCATTAGCATTGCGCAAGATCATAATTTCGACTAATAACACGTTGCCGCGCAATTAGCTGGGGAGAGTCGGGCAAGAGTTAAGGAGGAAGATGAAGGCGGAGACTGGTCGTTTGCTTGAGAGAGAGAGAGAGAGAGAGAGAGAGAGAGAGAGAGAGAGAGAGAGAGAGATCGGTATAGTGCGAACAAGACAGAAATTATAATATGCAAGGGATGAGAGCAGATGAGAAAATTCAAGGACAGGAACGAAATTATTATTATTATTATTAACTTTGTGAAAGAACCCTAAAGGCTTGTTCACACGAAATTTATCATTACCGATAAAGATACCTGGCGTATTTGACAATTGACAGCTGCTCATTGTGCATATATATATGTATATAAAATTTATATTTTTCAAAGTTTTATACGATGTAAACGTTTTTACCTTATTCGCCCCATTTTCATTCTTATATTCTCACGGTTTTGTCACAATGAGATTCAGCGGTCATTAACTCACTGATTATGAGTAATACAGGGACAGGAGATTGCCCGCGGTTCTACGCATCGAACAACTCTGCATATACAGCTATACACGACCTTCGGGCATTGTGCGTAATAATTCGCGCGGGAATTTTGAAAGTGCAAAATTCTATAAAATTTCTTCCCTCGCAATTTCACCGATCCGCGTTCAATCTACAATGGCAATCGAAGGGATCGGTACCGACAACAACGATTATCTGTCACAAGGTCGACACAATAAAGTAATAGACGTTGAAGCTCGTGCGAATTTTTTTGTTTTCATTTCTTCGCCATTATGTAAAATCGCAAAGTCACAGAGTCCCGATAAAGATCGGACACCGACTCCTTTGCCTCGTTCTCTCGGATCTCGTCGCTTCTCATTCGCCGCGACCAGCTTCAACAATCGATCCCATTGTTAGCCAGTTCACTTGTCACGCAGTGATTCGCCAATTTAAAAAAATCAATAAATTAATTTCATACTCGATCGCGCATTACGCAACAATTAAAGTCCACCCTGGCAATATTTTTTTTCCAAGTGCCAACTTCTTATGCATCCCAATGCAAAAGAGTCCCCTGAATCTAATAAAGATCCCCTCTATATCCATACGCAATATCCTTATCGATCGAATCGATCGGCGAATAAACGCACGTGCATTCCACACACGGTACACCAGTTCAATCTGATTTGCGAACACCCCATATAGCTCGAACGTGCGGCGCGGTGCTTACAAAATAGTGCGTGGTCTTCGGTCGATCGAAAAATCAAAGTTCTAAGATCGAACTGATTAATAAATAATAACGAATCGCCGAACGATGCGTCACGTTGTATATCCGCAGGAATGTCATTAGAATAAATTGATCCCGACGCACCAATTGGCCACCGAGACTCAGCCGGGCGCGAACGGCTCGAGTCGCGCGTCGACTTTTCAAGAAGTTTTTCAAGGTCAGCCGCGATAGTCATACGTTCGAAGAACGAATGACTCTACGCCTCATCGTTTATCATCAACGATCCACATTAGCAAAGAGCGACTCACACGCCAACCCACGTGGCTGTACGCAAGGATTTTTATATCTGGCGAAAATAATTTTGCCCGCAAAATAATAACAATGCTACGTCCTAATATATTACGTCTGGCTTCGTTTACGAAATAATCGATCCGGTCCCTATAAATTAGCCACCCTGTATATAAAGAATTTTCGCGGAAGAAATTGATACGTCTGGAATGAGGATGGACTATGGCCAGAATGCATAATGCATTTGCATACAAATTCTTCGACCTGCCTTACGCTATATATATATATATATATATATGCAACTGCTGATGGACCTTGACGCACTGGAGACCTTCCGCACGTAAATCTCTCATATGGCTCTCGGTCGCCCACGCATGTTTTTCACGCCACCTAAGAATCCTGACGCGTGACTTTTCGTATACGTCAAAAGGCCACTACTGCTTCCCGCGCGACTGTTCAGTCGCACCTGCATATTTGATATTGCAACTGCAGGAAAGTCCGAAGATCGTTGCGATTCCACCTGCGTTACTTGTTATTCTTGTTTTCTTATGCGTGTATATATATATATATAACATATGGAACTGATACGGATCTTATACCGATAGCGCACTCTGTAAATTTATACAGGACTTTACCGTTCTCTTGCACTATACGCCGAGATACCGGTTTCGGCTATTTACATTGAACCTGGGTAAATGATTTAACGCGTAAATGGAAAGATCTACGTGTCATCGATTTCTGTGCGTATTTAGCGCTTCTTGCTTCTACTACGATCGTCCTTGGAGCCGATCGTCTGTCTCAACATGGGGAGAGATTGCCGGCAGCTTCGTCAAATTGTGTCAACTTCTTCAGAGAGCCTATATATATATATATATATATATATATCCTAGTGTATGAACACTGTATCTAAACGATTCAAACAATATATATATATATATACTGCCGCTAATTGCAAAGCAGCCTTGACAAAATTCTCTCAGACGCAGCATAGAATAATTCACCATTAAATAACACTTATATTCATTATAATTACACGCAAGACCTACGATCACACGTTATAACCTGAAAGCACGTAAAATTCATTGACGAACAAATCCCAGTCACCCACGACCCGTCAGCACGTGAAAATAATTTTACGTTACATCTGCCATTAGCATACATATATACACACATGATTATTCATCGGAAAAGGATATCAATTCCATTCGATAAAAATTCTCCATTCTCCCCGCGTCGTATTCGGAAGGTGAAACGTGCCGCCAATACAGGATCGTTATCGTCGAATCCCCAACGCGGAATCGAGGACCAATAGGAAACGTCAGATTTTAATTTCCATTGGAAAAAGGCGCCAAATTCAAAATTACTTCTCCGAGCATCGTATCCCTTGTACAGTTGTGAATAAAAAGTATTCTCAAAATTTTTTTGAGCATCATTTTAAAAAAAAAATTCAGATCTCATCTCATCCAGAACCTGTTGTTCCGCTCGGGAGATCAAGACAAGATCAACGCCAGTTAATAAGCGGTATCATCTCGAAGGACAATTCTGTCATCGGCAGACAATGCGACGTGATTGCTTATGTGTGTGTATATATATATATATATATATTTGCACGCTTGATATTATACACGTTACACCCATTTTCCCGCGTACTCTTCACGGCCGCGTCAAGACGTACCGGAGATGCTGTGCAAAGGTATACGGAGAACTATTGTCCCACCGGACGCTTCAAGGATCCTGTCTTTTCTTATTGCACAAGCGAGCTTCATCAGAGACTCGGAGTCGCCGCTGCACGGTCTGGTCGACAATTTTGAAATTTTTATGCAAAAAAAAATTTTTCTTACACACTTCACTTTCCATTGTTGCGTATCTTCAGGGTTCATGGGATACTTTAACGACAAGAACATACAGATCGGGTATACGATCGTGTGCGAAATTTATTATTTTTGCACACCCAGTATATGGGATGGTCTATACATGTATGTTATATTGTTATAGGATGATTTGATTACTTGGGTTATCGTGCACGGGGCGTTCACGTATGTGGTGATCGACATGACGTATGAGAATACGTAAATAGACCCGGTTGATATTGCAAATTTTTAATTGCAAATTTTTGCACTTTTACAACCCGAAAATATTTCTTTGACTTTCCGTGTGCAACGTGAGACTGGGATTTTTTTTTTGTTTTTTGTTTTTTTCAGAGTCGTCCGAAGTTAATTTTCTTACGAGCGTGCAAATAATTCGCACTCGTATACAAGCGCGGCAAATGTTATTCGCAAATCTCCGTGCTCACGCCAGTGGCAGACATTCGACGGTGACTCGCGGCCGTGGAAAAACGTGCAAATATGATTTTAATATTTGCACTGCGCTTCTCCGTTATCGATTTTGCGAGTTTGCGATTGACAGTAAATATCTGCACAGTGTTCGCGGCGGAGACATTTGTACGTAAAGAAAAAAAATAAAAAAATAAAAAAAAATTAAAAAAAAGAACTTTGGTGCATCTCGCAATCGCGGCGAGTGACTCGGGACTACGTGTAAACTTGAGGCAAACGAGAAATTGCCAGGCGTAACGCGACTTTGTAGTGGCGTCGGGACGCTTAATCGCTACGCGTAAATCGTCCGTGCTCGAGGACGCCGCTTACCTGTAGGTCGTTTGTGAAAATGAAAAAAAATAAATAAAATCATAAAACCTTCACGAAAGACCATTTAGGGTCTTTGACGATCGTCATTCCATTTGTCGTTTGAATATAACTGTTCGTTACGAAAACACGTGCTGCCATCTATAATATGTCTTTGACACTAAATCATCCGCACAGTTATCGCGAACAAGGTATGTAAATACGTCGGCGTACGTTCGTAAAAGTATAAACGCCCATTTTGCGTTAATTAAAAACAAATTTCGTCGATGGTAAAAAGAAAAAACGACCATCGATTTTCCGTCGATCGGATACAAAAATATTCCCGCAATTCCGACCCAATCAAAAGACCCGGCCGGAGGTGGAATTGCGTAGTATACGTTAATGGAATAAAGGGGATACCGTGTGGTGGTTATCGTAATTGCTTTACAGGGGAATGAAATTAGCTTTGAAAGTGACGCCATTCGTGTGCACTGGCCAATGGGTATACATATACATATATAGATAAATAAGAATTTACGTATATAGGTAATACATAAGCGTACAGAAAAAAAAAAAAACATTCTCCCATAGCATACAGAGACTTGCGTAACACGTGCTATTAGACGCAAACATAAATCGCCATTAGATTCGATAACTTCATATCGTATAAATTAGCCCGTACTATTTTGTCGCTGTGAAATTAGCTCCAATTAAATATCGCAATCGATATCCGATCGAGATATCGAGAGTGTTCGCGAAGGTAACCTAAGAAAAAAAATTGTCAGTCCCTGCGTTACATCGTAAAAATGAAATCGCGCGTAAAATCAAATCGTCGTCCCGATGTAAAATGAATAATCAAAAAGATCGGGAAAATCAAAAAAACATAAATAAAAAATTTCAACATTCATCGACCTGTACCAGCGATGGGATTTTGGATTTCACGTTTGACAGCGGCAACAAGATCAACGAGTGGTTATGGTACACGGAGTTGACGGAGTACATGAGACTGAACAAAAGGCGGGAAATTGAAAAGGTTATAAGCCAAGATAAATTCAACGATGACGTCATCGTCGGGGATGGCGACCGCGTGGATCCCTTAATTCCCATGAGACGCAGCCTCTTCCCGTACGTGGCTCCTTACGTGATATTTCACTCGTTCGATTGCGAGTGCAAAGAAAAATTGCCGTGGAAGATCCGAAGATTTTTGAAATGGAAGCTGAGCCCGTCCTCGCCGAGAGTTGTAATTCGCACGTTGATAAAGTCCGGTTTCGAATTGACGACCGATACGTCGGACTGGTCGGGAATGTGGAACGCAAGTCTCGGTGATCCGGCGAATTTTCGTAAATTGAAAACCCACCAGAAAATAAATTCCTTTCCCGGCTCGTTCAACGTCGGATACAAAAATCATCTCTGGAGCCACGTGAGTCGTATGCGAAAGCGATTCGGCAGGAAGGAATACGACTTTTTGCCGCGCACCTACCTGCTTCCGGGCGACATGAAAAAGTTCCAATCGGACTGGCAGCGTGACGTAGGCAGAGTATGGATAATAAAGCCACCTTCGTCCGCACGTGGCCAAGGCGTCAGAGTGACCGATCAGTGGTGGGACATTCCAAAATGGCACTCGGTAGTGGTCCAGCGTTACATAACGAATCCTCGATTGATAAACGGATCAAAATTCGATCTACGCGTTTACGTGCTAGTGACCAGCATCGACCCGCTGAGAATTTACGTGTACAGAGAAGGTTTGGTCCGCTTTGCATCGGTCAAATATATTCCGGATTCGTCAAACTTGAGCGACAGGTACATGCACCTAACCAACACGAGCATCAACAAGCAAAATCCAAGTTACGTGTCCGACAGTGGATTCGATTCCTGCCGAGGACACAAATGGTCCTTCAAGAGTCTCTGGCGTTCATTGGAATCCGATAGGATCGACACCAGCCAAATTTGGCAGGGCATAAACGACATAGTGGTAAAGACACTGATATCAGCGGAGAGCGACATGAGTACCGCCTTTACGAAAAATATAAACTCGGGTTACTCCTGTTACGAGTTATACGGCTTTGACATTATTCTCGATGAGAACTGTCGTCCCTGGTTGCTGGAAGTAAACATAGTCCCGTCGCTGCACATAGAAACCCCCCTTGACGTGGCCGTTAAAGGGCCGCTGGTGAGGAACGTCCTGAACATGGCAGGATATCACATACCGAGCAACCTCAGTACGTTCCAGACGCGTCAATTGGCCAAGGAGTACAGCAGCATCCTGACCCAGGACCACAGGATGTACAGCATCAGCTTGACTATGTTGGAAAAGACGAAGCAGAGTAATTTCACGTCCAAGATCAATCGCGAGGACTACCAGGAAGCCATATTGGAGGAGTTGACCCGCGACGACCTGAGACACCTGGTGCGATACGAGGACGAATTGACTCAGGTAGAAAATTTCCAAAGGATTTTTCCAACTGGCGAAACTCACGTTTATCACAAGTTCTTCGAGGCGCCACGCTACTACAACAGGCTGCTGGACGCTTGGGAAAGTCGCTACGGTGAGAACAGACAGGAGGGTATCGACAGGATCAGGAGTCTATGCAAGCAGAAGATGCATCTGGTGCCTATAGCGTTCTCAGGGCCGATCGTCATGGGGCGATCCAGAGGCGACTGTTTATTTATATCGCCGCTCGACCCCTCGGAGCCAGAGGTCGAGCCTCCTTAGTGAAACTTCCCCGGGTTGCGCAATAACCAACCACTGTTACGGTGCGTTTCTAACTATAGCCGACTGTCGCCGCGACGTCGTTTGCTTGGCGAGCGCCGTAAATTGGTCGGCGATTCGATCCGAGAGCGACGGAAAGTATTTCTCTACTCGGCGCAGCTGACGGTTATATTGCGTCACGAGCATTGACCCAATCGTCCACAGTCAATCGGACGATCGTGGATCACGTGGATCACTGTGTCGCTAATAAAGTACAATTGAAGATAAGGGCGCTGCACCGGAGACATAGGACGAGGATATATTCAATTCCGTAGTACCGTCACCGTCGACACAGATGGCGGCACCGTCGCAACTTTTCCTATTAATATACAACGGTCGCGCATCCTATCGTCGCTTAACGGTAGCTACTGTAAATATCAGGCAGATGTTTGCTCCGCTTGACAACACGGTTTTTGGCGACCATCGGGACGAGTTTGCAAGTTTTAACGTATCTATCGATTGGACCGTTCGCTTGGCGTTACCGCCGTCTGACGCAATCCGGGGTGAAAGCACTGCCGAGTTACTTCGGCTATGAATCACATCCTCGGAATCGAAAGGTGCCGCAACGCGATCGCCGAGAGAGCCATTTTGATAATGGGAATCGCAATGTTACTGGACATGTATACACAGATATGGTACATCGAATGGATATGCTAGCCCCGTTAAAATGTACCGAGTGTTTCACCCACAATGGAAGTTCTATGATATATCTTTGCGACTTTCTCTACGGAACGGGCTTTACGGGTGGCTTCCATGTGGCACCAGACTGTGGAGGACTTGACGACGCTAAAAAGTAGCAATGGCGACAGTTTCGTAAACAACAGGCTGGAAAGTTTTCGCAAAGACGTATCAGACAGATCTGCATCGCGACGCCCCAGACTAGTTGACATTGCTGAATGATTCGTTGTACAGGTCTTTTTTTTTTTTTCATTTTCTTCATGGTGCCAACTTGATCGCGATCCAGCATGACAAATGAATCTTTATTGCTTGCTATTGTGTACGTGATGTATTAGGGGAGTCGTCAGTTACGTGAATCGATATGTTATGTATTTTGCTAGTTAATGTTACGAGAGTGATAGCGTAATGGCGGTGAGAGTTGGTTTATCGTGTAACTGCAGCTAAAACGTACAGATTGAAAGAGAGAGAGAGAGAGAGAGAGAGAGAGAGAAGAGTCAGAAAAGTATGTCGGAAGGAATGCCAAAGGATAGGACCGGCATCCGTTCAACGTCCGGTCCAACATGGCGGACGAGGAGGCACCGGTTTTTTATTAGCTGATTCTGGAAGTTCTCTGGAAACCTTAAAAATCTGACCTTGCAATCTTTATGTATTTCTTTTTTTTGGTTAATCTTCGTCCCCGTAAATATTTCCCTAAGTACAATTTATCTTAAAAGATCTGAACTCGTGTACCTGTCAGAAACCGGAAGAACCCGTAATATCTTCTGCAACGGTACAAATGGGCACGTGACCTGGTACAGAATTTGACGTATGATTTACAAAAAAAAAAAAAAAAAAAAAAAGTTTTTCTACACCGACCAGATTTTGTTGATAAAATAAAAAAAAAATTCAATTTTCCGATTATTGTGAATTTTTTAAAATACATATATCCAATATGGCCGCCGTGGGACAAATGTAGAAATTCCTTTGTACACCGTACCGATACATTTTTTTTTCAATTCTACTGGCCGTTACAAAAGTCCATGAGCATTCGAGCGGATGCTCACTGACAATAAGTGGAACGAGAACGATTATCGCAAGTATAGTTTCGCAGCGCGAGTAGACGTTTCAATGCAATCCCATAGATTACGGACAAAGTGTAAAATCGCGTGAATCAGGCGAAACACTTAGATTTACGCAAACTCACGTACCGTGATTGGAAATACTTGTGTATAGGGGGGAAAAAAAAAAAAAAAAAAAAGACTCGTAGGTCGCAGTTAAAATGTCAAAAATGTCGCTTGGTACTTACAGTACGTAGCCAGTGACATCAATTCGCAAGTATACGTCACTCGCGAAACTGTGTGAATTGCAAAGTAAAGTGTACTCCTGGCAAGAACCATTAAGAGCGTGATTGTGTGATTTCAATTTCATTATGTATATATAATGAAATTAAAATCACATATATATTTGACTTTACAGTACTCAAACCGCGCATTGAGAGCGCCGAGGACTAATCGTTTATTGCATAAAGGCGAGTTTACAACCCGGAGAGTATGTCATTGTCGAGAGAGTATAAAAACCAGGGTGTCTCAACCTAACCTAACCTAAAAGATAACTGTAATATTTTTCATCTCGCTACTTAGCCTTTTTCGCGATCAAGCCACAGAGAGAGAGAGAGAGAGAGAGAGAGAGAGAGAGAGAGAGAGACAAGGAAAAAAAAAATTAAGCCAAACGCGGAGTCCATTGTTTTCCACATAACACACGTTTGGACATTCGTTCGGAGAAGTGGGCATAAGACAGCGTGACTTTGCCAATCAGAGCAGGAGGCCCATTTCACGGAGAGACGACCTGATGATACTCTCCGAAAACTATCAGTGACGCTAAATTTACAGTGAACAAACAGATTCTTTCTAAATAGTCAACGGTAAATTTTTTTTTTTTCACCCATTAAATGCGTCGGTAAACATTAACGCTTCTCCCGGTGTCAGCGACGATGACATTTTTATACCGGTAGTCGAAGAGCCGCCATTTGTAATTTTTATTGTGACGTAAAAGAGAAAAATCATCGAACGATAATCGCGAGGAAAAAATCAATTGCTTGTCACGTAATAGTTCGCGTCCGGAGACGTAAGTGGCGCAACGATGCAACAATGACTCCTTTGTTTTGGCTAGGGACTTCGGTTAACTCTGATTCATGGCTATGTCGGATAATATTAGAGATAGACTGTGTTGTATGGTTGTACTTGGTATGTACATTGCGTAGGGAGCACGCACAAATACGCGCCCCCAAGTAATTGATATAACGACCTCTTCGCTCGTCCAACACGTACAAGATATAATTGTGCCAGCCAGTATATCGGTACCGACTAATCAAAGCTTGATAAATACATCCAGAAGCATCAATGGCGCATCACTTTCACTGCCCGTTATATTTTCACATTACGTTTCACGTGGATCAATAAAAATCAACGAGGTTTTCGTCGAATTATTTGTACGGACTATAGACAACGTTAGACAAACGTGGGGACTATAGTCTGCGCCCGGTAACGAGAGCTGCATTGGCATTCCAAATAGGCAGAACGGAGAAACTAGGCTGCATGCTAAATTTAACGTTGACAAAGGGAGAATGACAGGAGTCAATCGATATGTCAATGGAATATACGTATATAAACGATTGATGCAAAATTAGCAGCAAATAACAATACCCAGAGTCGATAAAAATTCCTAAGAACAGATCTAGTAATTTTTTCGACAGAAAAAATATTCCCTAGATTCAAAGTTCAATCTTATTGTGGTTGCAGTTCTACTGGTACTTGCATGCGCATAATTCGTGTCCGAGCACGCGTATAGATTTCAATCACGATTACAACCTCCTAATAATTCAGCTTCTCGTTAGAGCGTTAATTACAGATATAAATAAGAGTTCGACGCGCAAGAAGCGCCATTGAAATTCAACCGTCAAAACGTTTCACTGACGTTAACGTATAGAAAGCGTCCATCCGCATGCATACTTTCTTCCCGCGTCGATTACATTAAAAAAGTGCCAACCCCGGTGCGATAAATTTTGAAAAAAGTTACAACTCCTATAATCCATTTTAAAAATTGCATGTAAACACGTATTCGAGATTTTTTATCACCTTTTTATTGTACGTCATTCAAATCCCACGGGTGCCAACATATACCGAACGACTGCACGAGTGCATAAATGCACGAACCTGTGTGAACGTGACTTGTCGTATGCGTACAAACTGACAGACTGACTGTACTTCAAAACAGCAAGGCTGTAAAGTCGTGTTAAGAGCGTGTCCATGGTCCCATATGTGTATAGTCATATGCAAACATATGTATATATGTATATAGGTACCCACTGATATCAATATACAAAGTTGGTACCCGTGTAGGTACATAAATACCTGACACGTTCGCTACATAAATTATCGAACCTGACGAGTTTCGATTTCTACCGTGGAATTTGTGTATGTCAAACGAGCACTCATATATGGTGGCCATGGTTCAATTCTCACGTGTCCACAGTTAAGGCGGGAAAAGTCGTGCGATTGGAAAAGCAACTGTTGGCACGTTTAAAATAATAAAAGAAAAAAGTTCAATTCTACTCACCGTCAGTTGCGTCTTGTCCGGTCCAATTGCTGTTATCTCGATGGCTTTAGGTTCAGGCGGACTTGCTCTGTGAAGAATGGCGGCAGGCACCTTTGCCACCAGGGACAATCTTCTGGTGAGTCTCCTGCCTAATTCCGCACGACGACGATCCCGTACACGAGGTCCCGTATTCCTGTAACCGTTGAACTCCATTCTCAGTGACATTATTATCAACTCTTTGCCTTTCTATTCTCTCTCGACCGGTTACGTGGACTGCTCCGCGAAACAGATCATCTTCGTTGACACTTTAAAAGAATTCATCTGTCACGCGAATATCACATGAAAATTCACCGATCGCAATTTATACGAATATCCCGTAACGAGAGGTTACAATTGTTAAATCACTGTATTGTTATTGTCCGTGGCTCTGTCGGTTAACCAAATATTATTTGCGGTTGTCTACACACGTCGTATTATGTAAAACACTGATCAGAGGAGGTTGAAATATCAAGCCGGCATGCGAGCAACACATTCCAACAAAATCACATATCACACACGTTCTTCTCTGCGTATGCAACAAGTCCCCCGCAGTGCAACCGTTTTCAGGCTCTCGCTGCTACTAGTTTACTCACTTTTGTTTTTTATTCTCACAACAGTGCACCGTAACGTATACCGATAGGCCGACTGCGATATCGCAAAGAGAATATGCGTTAACGACCGAAGAATGGACGCAGCCAATGCTGCTCCACCAAGAAAAGGAGAATGTAGAATTCAGCTGGCGCTCGGTTTGACTGGCGCGCTTCGACTGAAATTCAATCGGCAAACTCCTGCGCGCTCTCACTTGCGCACGGCCATTCTCTGATGTACTGCCCGACACGCGGACGCTACCGGAGATACACGAAGACGTGGGGACATCGTTGCGAGCAGACAAACCCAAACATTCCGTTAACGCTCCGGAGGCTGACAATGGGAATTGAACAATTTTGTTTTTTTCTTAACTTCAATTCCTGTTTAAACGAACAAGTGATTTTTGAAAACTGAGAATTCGAATTTTAGGCCATGCTTTGCGAATCGTTATTCAAGAGTGACGGTTATCGAGATCTATTAATAGTACTGTGTGCGGTTGTCTTGTGGCTGTGCATTTTTTCTTTACTGTATTGGAATAAGATACGGTGCTTGAAAATTATACTTTTGAATTACTTTTATCCACTGGATGTTGAGTCATTGTAAGGTTTCCTGTGTGGACTGTCGGAAGGACTACTGATTGAGGTTTTGATTCTAGAAACGAGGTCGGGGTATGCTATTCTATTTCTATAGATGAAAGGTCGTTATTTTAATGCGCGAGTTTATTGTGAGAGATTTATAAAAGTCGATTTTTCGTCCGTAGAACGTCGATTCATTACCAATGGAATGTTCTGTGTTCATTTATTATTATTTCTTGTGAAAATAAATGAAATACCATTGAGCGTCTGTACTTTTTATCCTGTCAATATACGTTTAACCTTTAATCGTTTATATCTTCCATTTATACAAAATGGCTAATCTTAGTTACTTAGAAATTCGAGGAACGTTTCAATTACAATAATCATTCGTTCATATTTCTAATTTCCGTTGCGTCGCCCCGGACATTTCACTCGCGACTCCTCACCTGTTCATTGTGTTTTCGAGTATACGTGTCAAGTGTACAAAATTCGTCGCGGTTATGAATACATTCGTGAAAGTGGGAATCGCGCTACAGAATAAACTCACAAAGAGGAACGAAATTGGCCGACAGAAGCTGGCGCGTGAAATGGCAATTTTGAAAATTGACGAAAAATCAAACGTGAGAATGTTCGACACGGCTAGACAGCGTTTTCGTAAGCGTTACAAGAAATACGAAGTGGCGCCACTGTCGTCCGGCTCTGACGTAAGACCCCACCGTCTGATTCAAAAAGCATATATTCTGCGAGCACAAAGTTAGGAAGGATAAATATTGAATTTTCTGTATATAACGATGCGTGGGAATATACATATGTAAACGTATGTATTAATTACATCGGCCATTGCAGATGAGCCGCCGGTGAGAGTTAGAAAACGAAAGTATCTAGGAACGTATTACTTTCCGGTCCATAGACACTGAGATAACGAGACGCATTAGCATCGGGATGGTTTTCAAAAATGATACCCGTAAAATATAAAATAAAAAAATTAATGCAATGATACATCAACCAAGACACATATACGCAATACGCATATACCTTTGACACATTCGAAATAAATTGTCTCCCTTATATATGCATGTCTAGATATTCTATGGAAAAGATAAGAATTTATCTAGATCAGATACTCAAACGTTTCTGGCTTTGACCACCAAGTACCTACAAGTCCCAAAAAATACATTCCAATAGCAAAATTTAATTTTTTCATGAGGACGCACTGTGATTAAAATATATAATAAAAATCTATGTAACTATAATCGAAAAATTTTCTAATCAAAGGCCCTAGACGTAAGAATGTACGAGACACACAATCCTGGCTTTTGTTATCACTCCACTGGAGCAATAAAAGAAAGTATCCTGTCAAATTCAAACAAGAGCAAAGATCCGTACGAAGACGTTCGGGCGATGCTATTTACGAATGGCGAACTGGATCCCGAAAAAGTACTATGTCTTCACCTATTAACTGCTCACAGTCCTAAATCCCTAGAATCAACGAGCAATGCAGTTAGACCCGTGACGTCACTACTGGAAGAAGGTGAGTCAGTTTTTTAGACGTATTACTGACAGTAGTAGTAGTTATATGGTACACAGTTATCTTTTTACTCCTATTCTTAGCACACACAGAAAACATTGCTTATCTGCCTACCTTGGTTCAGGTAAGAGAAAGCATTTCACCGGTCCCTGGAACAGCATGCTGCCTTGTTACGTGGTGGATGTTAGACACGACATAGATGTCAATGAGGATCTTACAGAGGCACTCAGATTCCATAAAGATCCACGCAGAGTCACCCAGGAGCACGAGACAATGAAGGAGTTCCAGATGAAGTATCAGCGATACGTAGAAAATAATGCAGACGTAGGAATGGCTTTGTGGGCCAACGAGAGACACAGAAAAATGATACCGAATTCATTAGGAAGAATGCCACTTATACCTCCGCACGTTTATTCCATTTTGGATCCCTCACACGAACTCAGAGTTAAACACGGCACTGCCGAAGGATCCCGAAAAATAAGGTTAAGGACGGACACCGATATCGAGCAATGGGACGCGAAAAGTCTGTCGTTTCGGTTAGACGACAACGAAGATGTCGCTAGCGTCGCGGCTGGCAGTTCTGTCGAAATATTTCGACCATCCAATCTCAGGAGTCCGTCCAGATCGATTTTTGGATCAAAGTGCAAATTCGAGGGGGGTGTCACAGTGCTGAAAAGTCGAAACAAAGAAAATGGTGAAATCTTAAGCATAAAGCCAAGTAGCAGAACGTTAAAAGTGACATCTAGGTGTTGCAGCGTGAGATCTCCATTTGAAAAAATGTTTAACGGTGACCGTACGAATTCTTGTAATTCCGTGACTTCTGGTACGATCAGTCCGGGTAGTGACGTCACGCGAAAATATCGAAGATGCATATATTTGAATTCACCGATAAGGAACTTTAAACTGAGAGGCAAGGAATGTCAGACTGTGGAAATTCTGGTTAATAATCAAATTCAAGCACTGGTCCATTCTGTGCTGAATGTTCTTGAACGCGTGAATCCGAAAAAGATGATGAGGATCATACAGACGGCTCAGGATCCTGATGAGATACGTCAAATGGTAATGAAGCCGGACATTCAGCTCTTTATGGAATCATTGTCGGGACAACCTTTGGTTTCCTCGCCAGAAAGCTTTGTAATTTCTAAGGCTACGGTATTAGATGAGATTGACCCGAGATTAGAAAGATCGCTGGAGAAGGAACTGGTAGCCATGACCCTCGAAATGCCACCGGCGCCCAGTTTGGATCTTCTTGTCATGGAAATACGAAACAATCTCTTCGTAGAGCCTAACAAAATGGTTACGTCGAAGATCAAGGAGAAGGTAGACACTTTTACGAGTCTGAAAGAAAAATATCATTGGATTAATGAAAAGGAACTTGAAGAGGAAGAAGAGACTTTTGACTTCGATGATACTTATGCCAGGTAAAGGTTAGCATTGGGCTTCATCAATTCATGCGACTTTTAGGTACATCCTCCTGAAATTCACTGCCAGTATGACGGGCATGATTGTGTCTCACTCTATCGAATGCAGTTAGACAGGGACTCTGATACTTTTAGTACGGGCAGTGAATTTCGGAACGTGCTGTTTATCTACTGTGTATTACTGTATAAGATAAAAATACTAATTTGTTTCCATTACGACTGATCGTTTATGGATTTCACCTGTAGCGATGTTGATTGTTAATTTCTTACATTCATGTATCTTCTTTCTTGCTTTCATGAGTATTTAAGGTCACTGGTAATATGCGTATAGGGGTCGCTGAGTTTATGATATTAATTTCATTCCAGACAAGAACCAGTTGAAACATCAACTGTCGAGACTCAATGGAAATTACCACCTGTGTCGGTAAAGCAGGAACCGTTTCAGGACTTATCATTGTCGCAGAACCATGGAAAGGTAATGGTTGACAAGAAGCTGATAATGGATTCCAAGGATCTCGTGATGAAATTTAGATCTAATAAAGATGACATAATGAAGAAGATTCAACAGAAAGCAATGAATAGTCAGAATTCCAGAAAAGAAGCTACTACTAAAATTATTAAGAAACGTCAGAGCGGAAGGGACAATGCTAATCACAAGAAGCCATTATCAAAGGGACGTATAAAACTAAGAAGACATATTACATCAGTACCTAAGACGAATCTTGAGATAAGAGCGAGAACGGATCAAAGAATTAGAAAAAAATTAGAAGCTCCAAAAGAAAAATTAAATCTGCTCCAGGAAAGGGGTCTGAGAGGCAAATTCAATCCTGAAAAAGTGTCTACCTGTATTGGGAATGGAAGAAAAATATTTGAGGATGACGTCAACTCGAGAAATGTAATAAGACCAAGGGTCAGGGATTCCGTAATGACTTTTGGAAGTATTTCGAAGGCCGGAAGTTCATGTTACATTGGTATGCAAAGTCAGGCGTCTTTGAAGATAACGTCAGGAGATAGGCCGTCTTCGCCGAAGTGTCAATTCAAGGTATAGTAGAGATTTAAATATCCAACACTTATCTTGTTGACGCTACTTGGAAATTGGTTGATTTTATTGTTTTTCTAGCCATGGAAAGTGATACAGGATACTGGATATTTGGATCCTGATCGGATTATATTACGCAGAATGACGAATACTCAGAGAATTTTGGTTGGACAAATGTGTGCCTCATTGAAGACCAGAAAAATTAATACAGAAGGTTGATTATGGTGTGTTTTTAATTATTATTATTTTTTAATTATATAAGTCTCTTTTTTTGGAAAAGGATTGGTCAAGGAAAGAACTCCGCTTGCTGCTTTGATCACGCCGGTCTTGTCCCAGGATAGTATAAAGATATTGACTAAGGGTACTATGTGCTTAAGGTCAAACACCTTGAAGAAGATTCCGGAAGAGAAAGAGGATGCTGTAGGGAATATGGAGAAATTAACTGGACCATTGTTGGCTAAGGTTTATACAAATGTTTCGTTTTGATTATAAATTACTTCTATTTGATATTACAAAGCCTACGTTATTTATAGGTACGGCAAGAAGTAGCAGAAAATGAAACTCAGAAAAGACTACGAAATTTTTTAAAAGATAGAATTTAATTAGGCGATCTGAAAATCGATTTTTTAATCGTAAATAGTTTATGTAATTTTAGAAGATATAAAGAATAAAACTAATTTAATTTTACCAACCGAAATCCTGTTGTATAAATGCCAGCTGATAGTAAATGGGGTATAGAATGTCCAACTGGGTTGTTCACTGAAGGTAAATAGACTAAATATTTCAGGATGTTTAAATTGTAAGAATTATTTGTGCCAGAATGATTTAGCCAATCACGACACACATGTAATGTGCTAAATGCGCGTGCGTGTGGGAATTTACGTACCGTGGCTATTTTGATGCAGGTTAAAGTATTTTTTATGTTGACTGATGTTGACAGATCTGAAAAAATCATAAAACAATGGATAAATTAATTACAAGATCAATATTTGCAGCTCGTACTTTGGCTTGTCGACCGCTATTGGTTTGCCAGTGTTCGAAGTAAGTTTTTTACGTATATCACAAGTGTTCTGCACTGAACAATCATGGCAAATATTTGGAGGTTTTAATCCATGAATTTAATGTATCTCTTAAAAAGTTACTGTCAATGTATAAACGTTCTTTTAGGATTGTTAAAAATGCCAGACAACTGCATTCCAATTGTCAGATGTCTGGATCAAAGGCTCTCTTGCAGGGTGGCAAGGTTGGATCGACTTTTGCCTTGTCAAAAAGAAACATGTTTATACAGACACAGGATACACCGAATCCAAACAGTCTGAAATTTCTACCAGGTGTTCCTGTGTTAGAACAGGGTCAGACTATGGACTTTCCAAATGCAACAGCAGCATATTGTTCGCCGTTGGCCAAAATGTTATTCAGAATTGAGGGTGTTAAATCTGTATTCTATGGATCTGATTTTATAACTGTAACAAAGGTCGATGAAGATGTTGATTGGAAGGTGTTGAAACCTGAAATTTTTGCCACGATTATGGATTTTTATGCTACTGGGCTTCCAATATTGACAGAGGAACAGCCTTCTTCAGATACTCGTATGTGCATTAAAAAAATATGCCGTAGTGTATTTTCGATGAATAAAAGGTATTAAAAATTATGGATATGGTTATGCTTATAGAAATCAATGAAGATGACGATGAGACTGTACAGATGATAAAAGAATTACTTGATACTCGAATACGACCTACTGTCCAAGAAGATGGTGGAGATATAGTGTTTGTGGTAAGTGAGCAATACAGAAAAGTAGCTTGTTACAAAATCCACTGAAACTTAATGTTTTTAGGGTTTTGAGAATGGTATTGTGAAACTGAAGATGCAAGGGTCTTGTACCAGTTGTCCCAGCTCGGTAGTAACTTTAAAAAATGGTGTACAAAATATGATGCAATTTTATATACCAGAAGTGTTGGGAGTTGAACAAATAGAAGATGAAGCAGAACAGTTGGCTAAGAAAGAATTTGAAAAATTAGAGAACAAAGTCAAAGAAAAAACCAGCAGCAATGAGTAAATCTAAGTCGTAAAATTGTATAAATTGTAAAAAATTAGGTGTATTATAATCACGATCTTTAGCGTTACTTGTTTCAATAAATATGATAAAGAAAAATAAAACGTTCAATTATTTTCGGATGTTTTTCAATTTATTTTGGTATCGTACAAAGCTTTTAACGGCTAGTCACAGACACTTGCCAGACACGAATGTTGTGGTCAGAATAACCTGCGAAGAGGGTTTGTCCATCCGTAGACCAAGCAAGCGACAAGCACTGCGGAGGTTCGCCCTTGCTAATGTTCGAAACTACCTCTGGCTTAAGTTCATTGACCATCTCCTTGGTCTCAAGATCCCAGATCTTGATGGAGGGTCCGAAAGCAGTACAAAGCCAGTAACGGTTGGGGCTGAAGCATAATGCAGTGATGATGTCATTATGATCCAAGGTATGCAAGTGCTTGCCATCATTCAAATCCCAGAGCATGGCTTTGCAGTCCTGAAAATAAATATTTTATTAATTGCTGTACAACATACGTTCATCATATGAACATTGGTTACAAATATTTCAGCCCCATATCCGTATTAAGACACTCATGGACATCGTGGTCTCAAGATGTTTTCATCATTTTTAAGATAAACATAATATAGCTTCAGATTGAAAATCTTAAAATTTTATTGCTCATAACTCACCTTGCCACCTGAAGCACAAAGTGAACCATCGGGAGAGACAGTTACTGTGTTTAGGTATCCTGTGTGTCCTTTGTGGTTGATTTTTAGACGGCAGTTAGTCAAATTCCAGACCTGTGCAAAAAAAGTATTTCAATTAAAATAGTTCATTTTAAAAATCATATTTAACAAACATAGAATTAATCATCAGTCCCATATCCGCAAACACTCATAAAAATCATGTCATTTTTAGAAACTTTCATCATGTACAATATTATTCAATGTCTTCTTAAATCATTGAAATTAAGATATAATCGTGAATTACCTTGACAACGCGATCCCAACCAGCAGAGACGATAATAGGGTTAGCATGGTTAGGTGAAAAGCGAACACAGCTAACCCAGTCAGAGTGTCCATCATCTTGGATGGTGTACTTGCACTCGGCAAGAGTATTCCAAAGCTTGATAGTCTTATCCCGAGAACCAGAAACAATCTGACGATTGTCAACGGAGAAGGCAACGCTCAGAACATCCTGAGGACAAATATAAACAAGATCTTGTTTTAAAAGAAATACAACTTCGGCGTAACTAAGGGATCGACCAGTTGTTTTCCATTACTTACGAAATTGGAGTGCTAGTTCTACTTCTGCCTCTTCTACATACCAAGTATAAAAAAAAATATAAAAAAAAAAGCTTCAGTTTTTTCATTTCTGGATAATCACCAGTGTTGGCATTCCCGACGCCTTGGAGTTTTAAAAGTTTAGAAAAGGAACTTTCGTTCCATTTTCTATCAGTTCATTAAAGTGTCTCTCGTACTATATTCACACCTTAGTATGGTCTTCGAACCTCCTGGTGGTACGACCAGCAGCCAAATCCCATAGACGCAGAGTCTTGTCCCAAGAACCAGAAAGGGCGTAGTTACCATCGCTCGAGAGGACGACGTCGCTGATGAAATGGGAATGTCCGTACAAGCGCTTGTGAGGAATACCGTAGTTGCCTTTGTCACGAGTGAGTTTCCAGACGATGAGGGTCTTGTCTAATAAATATCGGGATATTGAAATACGCACAAATTGAATTCTGAATTTAAAAATCTGGTCATATGAAAGCATGCATTATTAAAAAAAAAAGCACCAGTAGCTTAACTTTGAAGAATTTTGGAGTCATAAACAGATGTGAAAAACTTACCACGTGAGGAAGACAAAATCATATCCGGATATTTCGGATTCGTGGCGATTTGCGTGACCCATCCATTGTGTCCACGAAGGGTCCCTCTTAGCTGAAGAGTTTCCGACATTGCTCGGCCGTCTTATTGCTCCTTAATTGTAGGATGAAACTGGATTCTATCCTACGAAGTTCATTCAACGATACGCCGAACGAGAAAGGCTGCACCAAAATTGTCGCCGGGGAAAATAGTCCAGAAGGAGGGGAACCATAGACTATACGATGGAACTGTTCATTTTTCTATAGCAGCGCTCGTTTGGCAAAAGGGCGAACTAAAACGATTCCAAGCCTGATTCCAGTTACGTTATGTTTTTCACAAGTTGGAAAAGTTTTGGCTTCCTGTGGAGTTCAACCCGGCAAAATTTCCATAAAGGTGTTTATGAATATTCATAGAATAACACTTTTAACGATAAGGTTCACTGACTACTTGAGAATGTCATTAACATTTATATATGTTACAATTCCAGTGTTGTTATACACAATACAAAAAAATGATACTAGATGATTAAGAATCACTTTTAGGTTAATATGCAATGCCCAGTTATTCTAGGCATGATAAACATATATAACAGCTGATTTATTAATATTGACATAATACTTAAAAGACTTTTTCAAATTGACAAGTTCAACGAAACCTTGACATGAATTTTTTTCAATGCAGCCGCTATCCAAAATACTCGAAGCTTCTGCATAATGGCTCAACTCCTGGATAAGATCCCTGACGTGGACATAGATGCGAATGGTGTCTTTAAGTACGTCCTGATAATGGTGCATGACGATGAGAACAAGCAGAGCAAGCCAATCGTCAGAGGCTACAGCAGGGCAAGCTGGCATGGTGAGTCAATTAATTTCATTATACCTAAACAGTACGCATCTTAATTGTACTGTTTAGAAAATAACTAAAAACTTGACAGTATGAAAAGCTAGTAACTGGATCTGTTCTTCTGCGGTAACATTTGTTTTACCAACTTCCATGTATCAACCACAAAGAGAGAATCAGAGAACTGTCATAAAAATCAGAAAATCATTCAAGAATCTCCTTTAGTATAAGGTACTTTAATCCGATTGAAAGAGAGATAAAGTCTCACATAGAGCCAAAGCTCGTTGCGTCAGAATAACTTATTCTATTGGCAACTTATATCGTTTCTTAGCGAAACGAGCGTACGACCCTAAAGTTTTATAGGCGATTTTACTTATATGTACTCTCAAGAAATATACGTATATATACACATATATGTATACACACCATACATAGTATCCATTTCGTTTATACCTGTATAGCATATAAAATAGTGGCAAGAAAATATCAATTGAAAATTTCACTTTGATTCCATGAATCGTTCTCCCTTTGCCATCAGGATTCTATTATGTTTCATATGTATAAAAATAAAAGAGCAAGATCGTTTCCTGCATAAAAAATTGCAGTAATAAAATTCTTACATCACGCTCACTTCATATACATTAAATTGGGGAAGATGTAAGTATACTTTAAAACAGTTTATGTATGTATACCGCTATCTTTATTCAGACCGTTAAACATTTTATCATATGTATCATAAAAATCAATCATCTGGCAGTCGATCTATGTCTACATAGCCCATAACTTGCTTGTTAAAAAAGAAAGGAAATGGAAATTTCGAGTAAATCGGCGATATAGTTACATTTATTGACATGTTCCGTCTATAAAGTGGGGGGAAATTTCAATTACACTTAATCGAGTCCTCGCTCAATAAATTGATTCGTATTTTGATCACACATGAATTCTGAAGTATCTACGTGCACAGTCTCACACACACATACACACATAATTATATACATAAGATATTATTTACAGTGCGTTATACATAGTCTCGTACATGTTACGTTACAGTCGGTAAATAAATAATAGACCATTTTTTAGGCTTTCATTAGTCTCGAAAATATGACAATATATTCGCGTCAGGTCTTTTTTCCATTTTCATTAATTTCTATAGTGCAAAAGATTCAATTCTTCTTAGATAACAATAGTGTACAGAGTTTACGAAAATAACTTGATCTTGATCCTTCGAGAACGCAATTTGCATAACTGTTAAAAAAAGTGATTAAAATTTCAAGGATGAATTTTAAGACTCGATTAGTGAAACTGTTGATTTTATCCACAAGAAAGGTCGAGGAGCGGCGGTGCGAATGAAATCTGCGACGAGAAAGTTTAAAAGTAAAATCCCAAAGGGATCGGGAGATAACCATAGGTTAAATATGACCTGAACCTTATACAAAGATCCCTGAAGGATTATCTTTATCTCATGTTAATCTTCACGGCTGATTCTTAGCGTCGTTAAAATCCAATGAAATCTCGTTATCAAAATTGTTGATTACTCCTGACACATTTAATACAGATATTATCCGTGAAAATTATATAAAGAAATTGACAGGACAATTCTTCATCGACATCGACAGTCTCGAATATACTCCAGGCACGCAATAATCTTCCAGTGAAAATGGCAATTAATCTAACTCTTATCTTTTTTTTGATATATATATATATAATTTTTGTTTTCAAATTCGCCATTCTGCTTCCGCACCACGACTACGAGGATCGTCTGAAGCAGCACCAGGCCCTCTGTATACTGAATCCTTCCCTGCAATGCTTGTTGCTAGTGTTTTTAAGAATTTTCGTGTGGTTGCTTTTGGTTACAGTCCGGGGTTCATCTCTGAGGACCACCCCGACCTGCCCTCAGGTACTTCCGCCCTCCTCGCAGTGCTCTATCAGATCTACGTCGGCTATTGTTCTACTACCCTTATCTTCTACACCGTGGGTAACCTTCTTCTCGGTTCCAGTATCCTGGACAGACTTATCCTCTTGTGGGTTCAAATTCTCCCGATCCCTTTCCGGCGATCTAATCAGCTCCTTGAATGGCGACGGGAAGCCAATCAGGTCCGGATCAGTGTTACTGTGCATCAGAGTGAATGGCAGCTTGAGTGAGACCTCACCACCCATTGCCGAGATCAGTAATTTTACCTGAAAGTCATTCACTCATGTAAAACGTACTTTGGGCTTGTGTTAAGAGTGCTTTTGATTTTAGGATACAATCGTTGGCTACCTTCACGTAGTAGGAGACGTAGATGGCAAAAACATTCCTATCCTCGGGTCCACAACCGGAACAAATGACCGTAGACGCGAGGGTGGCTCCGGCTTTGGTGTAACTATCTTCAAGTGCTATCCAGTTTTTGGTTGAACCCTTCACTGGCCTCAATGTATAAGTCTTATTGAGACTCGAGCCAGGACCTATCGGGCAGCCATCTTGAGACGACACTAGCGCCACGACGTTCTTGAACTTCCCGTTACTAAACATGCAGACGTCCACGTGCTGCACTACGAATACCTGAAACACACGTGTAGGAAGTTATTTTTATTTTACTAAATTAATCTTCATACTCTTCCCACTTTACTAGAGTTCGTCTGCTTTTGGCTCGAGTAACTTTCAGCTACGGCTGTTTGGCTCGCTTCGCTAAATTGGATAATTGAAGGCAATATTTCCTTAGGATTAAAGCCGCTTTCGCACTCGATTAACGAGTACGTTAAACCGTCCTTCGCGAAGGACCCCGTGTTACCCTTGAATTTGAATAATTGCCAACTGTATTAGGACACACCCGACCTTTCATTTGGCGCTCGTGCACTCAACGGTCGAATACGATATTCAGCGAATAAATATAAAAGCATTAAGCTGCTTCGTCCTGCGAGTAAGAAGACACTCGAATTATTATTATTATCATCATCCGCAATTTTTCCCTCATGTAATTCTTGAGCGATAAAAAAATTCCTCGCACATGATAAAGATATCCTGTAATTTAAAAAGAAAAAAAATTTGCGTTCGAGGTATTAATTTTTTTTTTTTCTTTTCTTATACAACCTACATCTTTTGTAATCGGTTTCTATCTTTGCTTGTAATACTACGGTACAGCAGCCGACCGTTCATGTACCACAAGGTTCATTGTCTCTACTCTCGTCTATGGTTTTCCCTTCAGATGCAGCGTGCGCTTATGCATATGATAATCCTTCTGTCAGCCCCTAGGAAAATATGGGGTAGAGTTATAGATAACCTGCTTCGTACTCAGGCCGATATCCAAGTTTCTTGCTGTTTATCGTACAATAGTCTAGCATAAAATTTATATTGGCTTCATAGGAGATGATACAAATATTTGAAAAAAAAGTTCTATAGCTCAATCAACGATTGGCTATTGTTTCGAATGGTCGCCAGTTCACGATGGTGGACAAAATCGAATACGCTTTGTTTCTGACTCCACAGTAAATTATACACGGCTCCGCGATAATTCCGTTTCACTCGGAGCAGGGATATTTCCATGGCTATTATCGTTCAGCGTTAAGCCTGGTTTACAAGACGGTGTTTCGAAACATTTACTACTCTATATATGAATATACATTGATGGAAGAGTTGCGTCATTCTTCCTTCTACGTTTTACAGGACCAAGTCTAAAGCGCAATTGGGCTGTAGGACGAAATCAAAAAATACATATAGACAGTTTGGGAAATTTTGTATACGTAATACAGGTATTATACTTATATGCTATATATATATTATGTGATATTAAAAAAAAAAATTGCTATAGATTTTTTTTTATGCTATCTGTCGTTATCATCTTTCGTGCTTTGTTATCTAACTGATTGAGGGATTCGAGATTGAGAAATAAGGGATTGAAATTATATTGAAGCTCCAGACGGTCTTTACGTGATGAATATGCATTGAATCTCACTGTTACCCCCGTTGATCGATCTAATTCAATATTCTTGATAGGATCTACCTAATGGGTAGTATATCTGTGTAGAGTATCCGATCAATACTGGAACACTACTTTGTCATTGTGAATCAGGCTTAATAGTCATAAACAAGATTTCTGGGTATGATTTCATCAGTTTTCACAATTGTGTTCCTGCGATTGTTCCAGCAAGGGATGATTCTGGGATGGTCCCCGAGGGATGAATTTTCCAGGAAACGCGAATACGGTTGATAGTGCCTTTAACGACGACTCATTGTGCGTCTGCCTTAAATCCCTTTTCACTTAAAGCACACTCGAGATTCGGAGCCCCTTTCTCGTTATTCGTCTTGAAAACGTGACTTGGGAAGCTGTATATATAATTCATTGATCATCTTTACGACCACTTCGCAGCTGAATTTTACCCTGGAAATACGTAGCTCGATCGGATTCCTTTATGATCTCTCGTGGTAACATTCCTTAAGATCTAGGTGATTTTTCTGAAGAAAAAAAAAAGAGGAAGAATGGCCCAAAAAAAAAGTCTTCCGTGAGTTACCAAAAATATGGAGATAAAGAAGACAAATGGAGTTAAGGATTCTTCTTAAGGATCATTCCTGACCCAGTTCCTAATCTTATGAAACTTGAGGTTCACTTCCGTCGAATTTACATACGCAAGTAGTGGTTCCAGGCTTGAATTACATGGGCAGACTCAGGCAGGTGTGACGTGACACTGAAGTTCAAGTGAACTCGCCTTATTACAAGAGACGCCTGGCGTCGTGGAAGACGCTATCGATTGTTACAAGGGGCAAGACCAGGTCTAACGACGTGGAACGTTCAAATTTGAAATAAGGGTCTGGAGGCGAAGAAGAAGAAGATAAAGGATATAAAGGGAAGTCTAGTGTCAGATTGTCAAGTCTTTTTATTCCTATTGTCGATAATTTTTTTTTTCTTTCTCCCTTCTGTAGCTCCTCGACCTTCCTTCATTAAGCTCCGAGTCTGCCCGACGATTTCACTGAATCTGCATCGCACGATAACGAGCTTAACCAGGACTCAATCCGACTCTGTCGAGACGAATCCTTACTAGCGAGTGCGGATGGGGCTTAACAAGCTCCCGTGATCCGTTAAAGCACTCACTTATGAACGTGGACGAGGTTGGTTAGGGACAAGGACCTAAAACAGTTCCTGGGAAATTTGATTACCGGCCACCACATTCCTTTCATCCGGATGATGATGAATCCTGGATCCTTTTTTATCAATTGGACATCATGCACGTGGGTCCAGTTATCCCGGTTAGTTATTACTTCTCCTTTCTCTCTCTTTATCAGCCCTCAGTCCTTGTGCTACTTTTTGTCTAGTTTGCAAGCGGCGCACAGGATCTGGGCAATGGACGGTAGTAAGAAGATTCAGGGTCTGTGGAGAATTAGCAGCAGTTTTGCTGTATAGCCCCGTGAAGAAGGACCGGGATATAGCATGGGAGTTAGGGCAGAACTGGCAAGGGCGATGACTATAATCCTACTGGGAAGGGCCAGGACTAAGTTCAAAAGTCGAAAATCTGGTTGCACGAGTATGGAGGAAGATCCACCGTAGGAGATGGCTTGTTTATACGCCTGTGAATACTGTAGGGGATCTCAGGATGTTCCGAGTGACACAAGAAGATACGACCCAGAGAGGAAATTCAAACATGAAATATGTACACGTTCAGGCAACATGCGTTCGATGGTCGGGACGTTCGATGTGGTTTTTGAGATTTACGTGATCTTATGTGAATAGATATGTAGTTCAGTCCACGGAAGACTTTATACAGGAACAGAGATTTTTTGTTTAATCTTTTTTTTTTTAAAAAAAAAAAACAAACCTTGTAGATACAAGGATAATGCCCGAGACAGATATGGCGGTAGAGATTCAAGATGAAGGAATAAGAAGAAAAAGAAGATTAAGGATGGCCGATGGACAATGCACTTTGTGAAGAGAAAAAAAAAAAGAAAATTTTGCTCAAAAAGCGTTTATTTTCTCGGTTAATTTCCCTCGCAGAGTGGCTGCTCGTAAAGTCGTCATCTCATATTTATTAATTCTGATGAATAATTCAAGGAAGGCAGCGTGCACCGAGTTATTATACTTGTAGCATGGAAAATACCGAGTTTATGGGAGACTAGACGCGTTTGGAAGTCTGTTAGAAAATTATACACCTGTTTTTAATAGCGACTAGTGTTAGGGCATATATATAATAATATAAAATCACTATCCAACATTAATTGTCATGCGAGTTTCCAGTTTCTACGATTTTATAAAATTACTAATAACCACGAGCTGAAACTTATAATTGACTTTGTATGTCAGGTACATTATTGCCTGTAACGACGGCGCGTTTCAATGGATACGAAATATTGCTGACGTTGAGAACTTCAAGCCTGGCAACGTAGTAACGAAAACTACTAAGTCAGACGGCACAGGCTAACCTGAATCTAACTAGTTACTGCCATGAGTTCACTAGGGTATCCAATCCTCAAAAGCATCTGAAGCAGCAGGATGACAGAGAGTGAGTGTAGCAGTGGAGGAGATAGACGAGAAAAATCAAAGTGCTTTGAGGTTAGGTTCCTTCACTGATATATCTCAGATGCACAAATTGATTCTGTTTTGAGTAAAAAAAAAATATCCAATTATTTAGCGCAAAGTAGATTAGACCACATACGTGTATCTACGGGGTGTCACGTAAGTGCTGTAAGATTGTACGTTATATTACCTTGATCCTCTTTACAGATTTACTGCTATTGTTGCTGACGTTCACGTGAACCATTATGGGATCTCCATGAGCGTAAATCGCACGATCCAGTCGCGCCTCCAGTCCCACTCGGCCGTCGCTCAATAGAAACGGTTTTTCGACAGCTGCATGGGGTGCTGATGGCTCTGCAAGAGAACGAAGATAATGAATCCGTCGCGTCAATAGAGATACCGCTGGCAATTGGATTGCAGGGAATTGTTAGAATAAAAAAAAAAAAAAAAAAAAAAAATTACAAGGGACACCCCGTATACGCCAGGTGGAAACTTATTCCACTCACCGTCGTCCTCCGCTATCTCATTCTCAGCTTCCACCACTCGTGCCATCTGAAGCTTACAGGGTTGAACCCTTGCACTTAGACTGGGTGGCACACTGTATATTGTGTTCATTGGCAATGGTGGCGGATTTGTGCGCTGAACGACACGTATACCCATTCGCACTGTGGTTTTCCTATGGAGCTTCTCGTCGGCGCGGTCAGCTGCGAACAATCACGAACACCCTGTATAATTGAGTAACCGGCACGGATAGTAAACTGTGAACGTAATTGCTGTGAAAATTTTTACACGTAACGAATAAATTAATTGACGAGCATTGTTCAGGTATATACGTAGTCTGCTTATTTTTTAAGGGATCAAATTCATCTTTCCATGCTTAAGGGTTGATACGTTAATAATATTCATACGCAAGTCTTCACTTCTCTAACACACTTTATATTTCTCTCAATAGGTATCCCAAGATGGCGAGTTACGGATTCTCACTTTTTCTGTACCCCACATGCCTATGTATATTTTACTGGAGGGTTGTACTCTGACAGAAAGATTCAAGCGTACCCTTAGGCTGGTAAAGTTAGAATTTTTTTATGGGACTTTTTTTTTTCCCCTTTATAGAGGAAAGGTTCAACAAGCGGGCAATCAGGGTATAACGAAGTGTCTGGGTGTCGCCAGGGTTTTAACGAGCGGTCAAAATAACAGTGATCAACATTCACTAATTAACTACCGAAGTGGGAGGGAGGGGGGGGGTAGGTAGTCGTAGCTTCCACTTATTCTGCATCGCACTACTTGGATTTTTATGGATTTCGTCGTTAATTTCGTCATTCCGACGTTGGTCGTTTCGTTAACGCTTGGAGTTTCTTCGAAACAACCTGGGGACAAATTGGCTCAGTCTGGCAAAGAGAAATTAAATAAAATGTCCCTAGGCGAATAGATGCCGTTACCCGCGCCGAAGCCCGTGCAAAAGTATCAAGAAACTTGCTGGAAACGTAAAAAAAAGTATGGCTTCGCGCTAATAAGGTTTGGGAGGAAAGTTTAGGGGGATTTTTTTTTTTCCACGAGTTTTCAAAATTTACTTCAGATCTAGAACCGTGACTCACTTGGACGATCCCTCGCTTAATAGTTTTCAAGTGTTCGCTAAGTTAACATATGTACATACCATATCTGTTTTGGGTAAAGCTTTCTAGAGTTACTCACGGATTAAGTTCGCCCGACTCTGTGGACTTTCTAAACACCCGGTTAGAATTTTGCAGCTGTTTCGTAATTAAAGTAGGCTCATGCGCACGAGGGAACTTTCGTTTAATCGAATTCACCTGAAAACGAAGGACTGCCTGCTTCGTCGATAAAATACCTGCTGGGACCTTAGGCGATAGAGTGGTACCGTATTATGATTAAAAAAAAAATTGATAATGGCTAACGGGTACTTCGAGGTATATTACAGGGGGGATCGGGGTGGGACAAAGGATACTACATCATAGTAAAAAAAAAAAAAAATGATAATTACCGAATGACAAAAAAAGAAAAAACTGCTAAAAATTTATCTAGTTCCATTGATATCGTGTGAAGGTGGACGGAGTTAAAAAAGATTTATCATGATTCCCTTACGCTGAATAGGCTCACCACTAATCCTACCAATCGTTACGCCTCGCTAATGATAATTGCCGTTTGCGTTCACATCACCGGAGATTAGCTTTTACAGCGAGTCCACTGATTGGTTGGGTATAATTTGATAATCGCAAAATTCTCCATATTTCATTTGGCTCTACGACGAATGATTTTCTTACTGACAATACATTTTTTCACACTTCTTTTTTTTAATGCCAATTTTTTTCCGATTAATCATCGGAACCGTTCGTATGAGAACTTTCAATTCCGAGGGCATTATTTGCCACTGTCGGTACAGTCGATCGAACAATTTTCTTACCGACGTATGCTCGTACGTCATAGCTGGTACCAATTGGGGCGCCGTTGTACTCCTTGGCGGGAACCAATTGAACGGAAGGCGGTGCCAACGGTGTCACCTCCATGGTGAATGCATGAGCGTTCGAACCTAACCTCTTTATCAGAGCTTCCTGAAAAAGAAAAAATGGAAAAACTTATGACACTGGTATAATTAAGTTTGGTTAGGTTCGTTTGCTCCCTGGTCAAGGCCGCACGTGACGGCTTTTTCTATACTGTCTGACTATGCCACAGGTTCGATCCACTTGCGGCTGACTGCTAGGAACGTGAACTACTTTACCTAAGTGTACAGCACGGCGAACTTCCCTTTTGAGAAACGAAACTTATGCCTGAAAATCGTGAGTTAATCGACACTTTCGCTCTGGGGTCCATTATCGCGACCTTCTAGAACAAAAGTGCCAGACTCCCTGGAGGCTCGTTATCTAACGCGTTTCCGATGGCGGCTGGAGTGCGGTACCGGGGGGGCAAGTGGGAGGTTAAGAAAATGACAAATCAAATGAAACGCACTTTGATCGTAATATATCCCCATCTGATGGTCCTTAAGTTAATTCAACGAGATTTGATACTTTATTTTCTACGTCTACTGGAAGATGCTGCGTAGAGAATTGGGGTGCGATTTTATTGTCTTACCGAGGGAATGTCACGTGGTCGTATCTTTGAGGGAAGGATTTAGATAGACCGTGTAAACAGATCGTTGGTCTTGTCTGGATACTTCGACGTAGCTGTTGGTTCAGACTGTACGTGATGATGAGTAACTATGGTTACTCAGGTTGTTACCCCCATTTGCGTAATGACAGAAAATTGTGTTAGGAAAGTATCTTTTTTCTTTATATATATAAAAAAATAAAAAAATATAATTTTAACTTTTTTTATTGATGGGTAATTATATTTACGTCCTGGTGGAACGTGCTGTAGGTATTAGTGAGGTTGGTATTGATCATTTTCAGGCAACCCTAAAGGGAAGTTAGGAAGATTGTACCCTATGAAATTTTTTTTTTCGTGTTCAGTATATATTAAAATTTTTCTATATTCTCCATTACTCCTTGTATTGCTGTCTCTGTTTTTGTTTTCTCCTTATTTTTCACACTTTTTTTTTCCATCCCTCACTGTCTCTTTATCTCGTTCAAAACATACCCTCGCTCTGTTGTGTATCGTGGGGGTTTTTCCTATTTGCGTACACCCTTAAAACTAAATCAATAATGCCTTTCCACCCTTGAAGGAGGAGACGCGTCTATGTCCATTAGGTCTTTCGAAGTTCATGAGTCGTCCCGAATTTACTTGATCCGACTATATATATATATATATATATATATATATATATATATATATATATATTTTTGAATAAAACGAAGCGAAGGGGATGATTGGAATTTTTTTTAGTATACAAACGTCCTTAGTCACTCGAACAGAATTTCCATCGTGGAGTAAGTCAGACCCCCAAAAAAACTTTTAAAAAGTAAAAATGCGTGTCGCGCCTTCGTTGACACCACAAATATTACAATGCAATCAACGCGACAAAAAGAAGTAAGATCAGCTGGTCGGGTAAAAACTAAAATACAAATAACATGTGGAAAATAAAAAAATTGAATAAAATTAAAAAAAATATCTGGAAAAATTTTTCAAAAATTGAAAAAAATTCCACAAAATCCGACAAGTACATAAGTATATGTTTTTTAATAGAATGATGGTCTCTCTAAATCTTATAGAGTACTTGTCGGATTTAGTGGAATTTTTTTCAATTTTTGAAAAACTTTTCCAGATATTTTTAAAAATTTAATTCAATTTTTTTATTTTCCACATTTTATTTGTATTTTAGTTTTTACCCGACTAGCTGATCTTACTTCTTTTTGTCGCGTTGACTGCATTGTAATATTTGTGGTGTCAAGGAAGGCCCGACACCCATTTTTACTTTTTAAAAGTTTTTTTTGGGGATATCCCTTATATTTTCGTTGTATTACTGTATTACAACATTTATTGCGTCAAAAAAGCCTGACACTTGTTTGGACTATTTGAAATTTTTTTTAGTACAAGTCACTGCTATATTCTTGTGGTTCAATTTTTCCTCTCTTACTATTATTCTAGGCAAAACTGTCTAGACTGGGAGAAATCTACACGGTGACAATAAAAATTAAGTTTCTTTGTATAGAAATTTATTTACAATGCTTTTTCTCTATATTTGAAAATCCCGCCACTCCCCAGCCAACACCTGTTACCCACCCCTCGGCCTATTTATTTTATACGAACCCTACGAGGCTTGCAGCAACGAACAATGTACACTGACAATCTCCGACAATAGAAACATATACGCAAACCACGTTACGTACGGATCGATAAAACGTATTCGCACATTTGCGTCCTTTCTACGTGCTACGTTATTCAGATAAAACAGTGATCCGTATAGCTCAGTGAAATCATTACGGTAAATCGAATGGGCAATCAATTAATTGGACACGTCATACAGAATAATTAATCCGAGCTCCAATTTTTCTCTTGTACGTCACAATTATTTTTTTTTTATACACAATTATTTTATTACAGTCCAGTCCTTTCGAACGACTCCGTTATACATTTTTTTTTAGTTTTTTTTTTTTCCCTAGACAAATACTGATTGACGTCAAAGACAGTTTTAAAGCGTTCAAAAGCGTCAGCCAGGAATTGGCATCCGGCTGCACTTATTGTCGAATGGCACAAGGATCCAGAGTTGGCGTGGCTCGACTCTGATTAAAATGAAATCTGCTTTCAATGCGACTATAAAAAAAAAGTCGGATGTGAGGGTGGACCTTGACGAATTTTTTTTTTTTTTTTTTTTTTTTTTTTTTTTTTTTTTTTTTTTTTTTTTTTTTTTTTTTTTTATATACATCGAATCGAAGGAATTTTTCTTTTTGCCTTCATTTATTTTATCCCTGTCCATCTTCATTGCCTGCCATTATGTCATCTCCAGCATCTGTCATTATCATTGTCCACTATTTGACCAATGATATATACTCTTTACTTCGTCTCTCTTCGGGGTCCATACTCCAGGGGAAATTGGAGCTCCTGGTGATTGATGAACAACCACGAGGAATGCGAATAATAAGTTTTTCTATTCCGTTAGGCTTCACGTGGCTGCTCGTCCCACCGTACAATAGATTATGGTATACATATATACATTGTATGGTGTATATATATATCCAGAGAATTCTCAAAGGAAATCAAGCCCATTCTCTGGATCCGTTCATCTTATCACTTTTTTCTCTTGTAACAGGTCATCGACGTTTAATTAATATATCGACTGGCAATTTATTAATAATTCACTCTGACGTGTACCGCTAACGTTAGAAATTTCATAATCATCGATAACGCAATCAATAAATTTTCGGTGATTTCTGTTGGTGAATTGAAATTCCGTAATCAGTTATTCTGATTAACGAGGTTGATTATACATTACGGAGGTTATCGGAGCAGGACAATAATGATAACAGTATTAGTCAAATTAGCGTTGCGAGTCACAAGATAATTCATTTATTAACGTCCTTTGATAATATATAATACGAAAATCAATTCAATCAGTTCGGTGCGGTCTTTTGACTCTTTTTTTTTTTTTCTCTTCAAATATCCAGTAATCTCTTTTTTTATCGCTGTGACGATTTAATCGATAATGAATTGATTGAAAAATTATGTTTCGTCCAGGTGAACCAAACCTGACGTCTCAGGCATCATTTTTGCATCGAATACGTATCTTATTAATGTTATCATTGCCGAGATAATAGGAACCGAGTATGTCTTCATCTCGCGGCACGATATCATTAATGATTTATCGATCTGATTCGAATACCTATCGATTCTTATCGAATACATTAATCGAAGTCACGAAACCAATTTCCGAAATTATTTTCGGATTACCCAAGTCCCATAAGAATTATTGACGCGCCCCTATCGCAATAAGGATACAATATTATTACAATTTTTGGAAACTGATAAATTTACCTTGTACACGCATAACCGTAAGGGAATGAAATTCGTATTTTTTTCATATTGAAAAAAAAATTGTTACGGATCGACTATCCGTATGAATACATGATATCGGCCAATATCATTTCAATAGTCACGAATGATTGATTTTCATAATTTATGATAATTATGATAACAGCACATATAAACATTATTCGCGTGTTTCCGATTTCGTCGGATACACCAAATTAGGCTGATTGAAAGATTTATGCAATTTCGAAATTTTTCCTCCTTAAATACTTTTCCATATGAATTACATTAATTCTTACGTAAATTTTATACCATGCGGACTGGACGCTGGACTGGACTCTTACGCGCAAGGGATCGACTAGCAATTTTTTTGACAGCTGCTGCACATTTATTATCACACGTCCTAATACGGTTCAATTTTCTATTTCGATCACAGTTGAATGGAATTTTTTGAAAAAAAAAAAAAAGATTTTCAGTAAAAGAAAAATATTTCAGATTGAACGGCTTCCTCCGTGCTAAGAAAGGCCAAGAAGTTCGAAATGGCGTAAAGGCTTAGGGAGTTAAGAAAATCGTACAATGCCGGCTTAGCAGAAGCTGCGGGGTTTATGCTTTTACAGCCTTGAAGATTTTCAAGAGGATACACCAGTGACTCTCTGTTTCGCTGAGCCAGTATTCTGATATTATAAGCCTTTAAGATTTTACCAGATTCTTCTATCCCATAACGCAAAACTATAACGTTCAATTAAAAAGGACAAAATTAATTTCTCATCCATTAACGCTATATATATATATATATACGTCAATTAATTAAATCACTGTCCGATCGATTGTTTAATTAAAAAAAAAATATCAGTTACCAAATTGACCCTCCAATCGCTATTTGGCTTAACCCAGCCATTTATGAAGGACCCCCCCCCCAAGCATGCTCAAAGAATTGACGCAAATTAAAGCCGCTCTGATAAAGCGCGAGGATTTTGCGATTAACCCCAGCCTTATCACGTACCGGTTTTAAACGTCAATTTTACTCGCTCGGCCCTTTAAGGACACTCTTCACGAATTTAACGTACGATTCAATGTCCTGGCAGTAGCCAAGCAGATTCAGGATTCTAAATATCCTACGCCAACGCCGCGACCTACAGATTTATCATATATATCCCACTTTTATTTTCGTGGAAGAAAAAAAGAGGATCGCCACTCCATAATCCTTTTCCAAGTCCTTTACACATATGGCTGTATATATTTTTCTTCGTACGTACGACGCTACGAATTCGTATCCTGGTTACGCAATCAACGAGTATGTTATCAGTATTCCGAAATACCGGCCACGAAGTGCGCAGGACCGTAGAACCAGGATCTCGATTGTAGGCCGTAAGTTCAAGGATAATACACACGCCTTGCAGGTATACCTGTACGTAACTACCTACTTACTTATCTAGCTATTTACCTGCCCGTGGTAACGGGGCAAGGGTTTGCATTCTGCGTTGGGTAATACCTACAGTGCAGCTTGATATTACGTAGGATATGCAAGAGGATGTCAAGGTTAGCCCGAGAGGTAATCGAGTGACGTAATCAGATTCCGTGACGTAGTATAGGCACTCGGCGAAACGATTACAATTTTAATAGGGATCTCGCAAGGGTTTCATTCGGTCCACGATGTACGAGTCCGGGATCCTTGGTACGAAAAAGTTCCACCGACTCTCGATCGATTAGTTTTACGTTTGATAGTTTTTTTTTTTTTTTTTTTTTTCAGGAAAAAAGATCCATACAAATTTAAGCCTCCCAAAAATATTCATTGGACCCTGTGACTACGTTTCGTATCATCACAGCATCCCCATTGACTACCGAGTGTTCAGAATATGACGACACGTTAAATAAAATTCGAGGACTCCGGCAAGGTAGGCCATAGTCAGGGTGGGGATATGGGGTCAAGGTCAGGGCACGCTGCTGACGTCATTCCTTGTCTTTTAGCGTATACGAGCGAAAGGACTTTTCGCCCGCCGGATTGCCAATTGACGATGGTTGTCGGAATGGCCGTATTACGTCATTGGGAGGG